>NC_142400.1:22744183-22961683 GCF_059441095.1 Idiotropiscis lumnitzeri | reverse complement strand
CCAAAAACATGCGTGGCAGGTTGATTGGACACTCTAAATTGCCCCTAGATATGAGTGTGAGCGCTGATAGTTGTTTGTCTATGTGTGCGATTGGCTGGCAACCAGTTCAGGGTGTTTCCCGCCTACTGCCCGAAGATAGCTGGGAAAGGCCCCAGCATCCCCCATGACCCTAGTGAGGAGAAGTGGTACAGATAATGGATGGATATTACAATACTCACTTATAGCAAAGGTGACTATGGATTTTCAGTAACCCATTTAATGCAGAATTTTAATTGCACCTCGAATTTACCACCGGGCTACATACTCTTGAACCCTGATTTGAAATTCCAAAGGTTTCATCCGATTGACTGTGCCATGTTCAGATGTAGCACAACGATAGGGAAATAAATTTCGGTAATCAAAATTTCCCTTAAATATTTCCTTCGCTACAAAGGAGGAAATGTTTAATAACTCCCTGACCCATATTTAAAAAAATCCCAAACTTCACATTTATATAAGGAGTCAAAACCTGAAGACATCTCTATGTTAATAATCTTTTATACAAATAGCGCCACCCAGTTGCGAATAGAAATGTCATTTCATACATATTAAAGCACAACACGTAACCTGTTGAACAAATTCCAACTCCATGCATAATATAGTTTCCTTTTGGAAAAGGGCGTGGCATTACATGACATTACTTCAACGAGACAACAACAGCTTCATTAACAGACTCAGCTGATCTTATCGTCTCGAAAATGTTCACGTTTGAACATAGTCCAGCTCTGGAGATGTTTACAAATGTTTTTTTTCATTGTAGTGTATTTGTTTTGCTTTGATCTCATTTTTGATAATAGAACAGGCCAGAAGAAATCTTCTACAACTTATTTTTCATTGTAGTGGTCGCGCCACAGACTGGCTAATGGTAGTAAATGTTTCATTTCTTCTCCTTCTCCCTCTTCTCCTTCCTCCTCTCTGCCTTCATTCACACAATATGTAACATGCCAAACCAGAGACAATAAAATATTGGACCTCTTCTATGCCAACACCAAGGAGGCGTACACGTCACTGCCCCTCCCCCCGCTGGGCAAAGCTGACCACAACTTGGTTGCTCTCCTGCCTGTGTACAAACCTCTCGTCCGCAGGCAGCCAGCTGTGACACGCACAGTTCAGCGATGGTCCGGAGAAGCCGAGGAGGCCTTGAAGGACTGTTTCAACACAACTGTGTGGGAGGTATTCAGCGAAGCTCACGGTGAAGACATTAATGGTCTAACAGACACAGTTACAGACTATATTAACTTCTGCATGGAGAACACCATTCCCCCCAGGACTGTAAGATGTTTCTCCAACAACAAACCCTGGATCACACCGGACATTAAAGCTCTCCTGAAGGAGAAAAAGAGGGCTTTTGTTTCAGGCGACAAGGACGAGCTGAAGAGAGTGCAGCGTCAGCTGAGAAGGAGGATCCGAGAGGGGAAAAAGTCCTACAGGATGCGGATGGAAGAACAACTGCAGCGGAACAATGCCAGGGATGTCTGGAGGGGCCTGAAGACCATCTCAGGCCACGGACAAGCAGGTAAGACCCAGAAGGGGGGGGGGGGCTTCAGTGGGCAAATGAGTTGAACCTATTTTTCAATAGGTTTGATCAAATGTCTGACCCCGCTCAGGCTTCCCTGATGCAGCCCCCACCCACCCCTCCTGCCACTGCGAACAAGACCCTCTCTCCCCCTCTCTCGCCCCTCTCTCTCTCCACAGGCTCCAGTGCCCAGCCTCATCAGACAACCACCACTTCCTCCTGCTCAGCCTTGTTCCTCACAACATCTCAGGTGAAGAACCAGCTGAGGAAGATGAAGGCGAGGAAGGCGGCAGGCCCAGATGGGATCAGCTCCCAGCTCCTCAAATCCTGCGCAGACCAGCTGTGTAGAATCGTCCAGCACATGTTCAACCTGAGCTTGAAGCTGGGCAGAGTCCCCCAGCTGTGGAAAACATCCTGCCTGGTTCCGGTTCCAAAGACACCCCATCCGAAGGAGCTCAACAACTTCAGACCAGTGGCGCTGACGTCTCATCTGATGAAGACCCTGGAGAGACTGGTCCTCGTCCATCTGCGCCCCCTGGTCAGCTCCTCAATGGACCCACTCCAGTTTGCATACCAGCCTGGCATCAGTGTGGATGATGCCATCATCTACCTGCTCCACACTTCACTCTTCCACCTGGAGAAGGCGGGGGGCACGGTGAGGATCATGTTCTTTGATTTCTCAAGTGCTTTCAACACCATCCAGCCTGCCTTATTGGGAGACAAGCTGGAGCAGGCGGGAGTGGCCCACCACCTCATCACATGGATTCACAACTACCTCACAAACCGGCCACAGTACGTGAGAACACAGGACTGTGTGTCTGACGTGCTCCTCTGCAGCACGGGAGCGCCGCAGGGAACTGTGCTGGCTCCCTTCCTGTTCACCCTCTACACCTCGGACTACAAATACAATTCCACAACCTGTCACCTGCAGAAGTTCTCTGATGACTCTGCGATTGTCGGCCTCATCACTGACGATGACGATCGGGAGTACAGAGGGGTTACGCAGGGGTTCGTGGACTGGTGTCAGCAGAACCGCCTCCAAATCAACGCTGGGAAATCCAAAGAGCTGGTGGTGGATTTCCGCAAGCGTCGGCACTCTCCACCTGCACCAGTGAATATCCAGGGAACAGACGTTGAGAGGGTCTCAACTTACAAGTACCTGGGTGTTCATCTGAACAATAAACTGGACTGGAGCGACAACACAGACACTCTCTATAGGAAGGGTCAGAGCAGACTCTTCCTACTCAGGCGGCTGAGGTCCTTTGGCGTTCGGGGAACACTCCTCAGGAACTTCTATGACTCGGTGGTTTCATCAGTCATCTTCTATGGAGTGGTCTCCTGGGCAGGAGGCATCTCGGGCCGAGACAAAAAGAGACTGGACAAACTGGTGAGGAGGGCCAGCTCTGTCCTGGGCTGCTCCCTGGACTCTGTGGACTCAGTGGGGGGCAGAAGGATGACGGCAAAACTGTCATCAATGCTGGACAAACCAGCCCACCCATTCAATGACACTCTGAGAACACTTTACAGCTCCTTCAGTGATAGACTTTTACACCCTCGCTGTACCAAAGAGAGATTTCGCCGCTCCTTCCTGCCTACTGCTGTCAGACTTTTTAACAAGAACATTGGGTCAGGCCTACAAACAGGAGGGCATTAGTGCAATTGTGCAGTCCTAGAATGCAATATACACTACTACAGTACTTTCAGCCAAGGGTGTACTTTAACATCGACCAATGATGTATTTTGTTTACCATTACAGTATTCTTATTACAATACTTCTATCACTGTAGTATTTCTACCACTGCAGGATGTTCACTATTACAGTACTTTTATCATTGCAGTACTTTTATAATTACGGTATTTCCTATCATTGCGGTACTTTTACTATCACAATACTTCATCATTGCAGTATTTTTCCATCGTTGCAGTACTTCTACCATTATAGTACTTTTATCATTGCAGTATATTTTATCATTGCAGTACTTTTACCATTACAGTACTTTTATCATTGCAGTATTTTCTATCATTGCAGTACTTTCCTGTCATTTCAGTACTCTCACCATTACAGTACTTTTATCAGTGTAATATCTTTATCATTGCAGTATTTTCAATCATTCAGTAGTTTTTATCATTACAGTGTTTCCCCCTCTGTATAATGGACAGGCATTAGGAGTGTTTCCTTACACTTAGATACGTTTATACTGTGTATATTTGCATGCTTTTTATGAATGTCTGCTGCTAATGTTACACATTAACGGCTACATTACGCCGCCGACTCTGTGTGATCTATATCTTTGCTGCTGTAACACTTCAAATTTCCCCATTGTGGGACTAATAAAGGACATCTTTATCTTTTATCTTTATTTTTTTATGTTTTTCTACTTGCGGTTTAACCAGGTCTGCCTCATATTTGCTCGGTAGTGTGTTACTGCCCTCATCACCAGTTTCGGTGCTGCATGAGTGGCAGCCTGTTTCAGCAGCTCCGGCTCACCGTTGAGCCTTTTTCGTGTGTTTTTACCTTTACCTTGTTTCATTTATTTTACCCCATCGCAGCAATGGACATCCAACTTGCAGTGGCTTTATTGCTGCTGGGGGTTGTTTTTTGCGCGATCGTGTCCGGAGAAGTAACTCAGAGCGACGGATCGATCGTGTACACAAGAGATCAGCTGTTAGCACTCCGAGCTAACCCCGTGTCGGCTCCCGGAGTGAGACCCTATTTCCCTTCCCAATAAAATGAACGAGTTTACAGCGCTAACCCGGCGCAATAGAATCTTCCGGGAGGCTAGCTTGCAGATGTTCACGGAGTCGTGGCTAACAGAGCTAACAGTGGACGCCGTCGTGGAATTGGACGGCTTCCAAAGCCTACGTGCGGACAGGACACTGGAAAGCGGTAAGAGGAAAAAAGGAGGGCTGGCTGTGTTTGTTAATGATAGATGGTGTAACCCTTGACACATCACTATTAAGGAGCAACTTTGTAAACCTCTGGGCCGCAGGCACCCAGGTGTGACACGCACAGTTCAGAGATAGTCCGGAGAAGCCGAGGAAGCCTTAAAGGACTGTTTCAACACAACTATGTGGGAAGTATTCAGCGAAGCCCACGGGGAGGACATTAATGGTCTAATACCCACAAGGACTGGATGATGTTTTTCTCCAACAACAAACCCTGGATCACACCGGACATCAAAGCTCTCCTGCAGGAGAAAAAGAGGGTTTTTGTGTCAGGCAACAAGGAGAAGCTGAAGACAGTGCAACGCCAGCTGAAAAGGAGGATCAGAGAGGGGGAAAAAGTCCTACAGGATGCGGATGGAGGAACAGCTGCAACATGATCATGCCAGGGATGTCTGGAAGGGCCTGAAGACCATCTCAGGTCACGGACAACCAAAGACCCAGAGAGGGGGGGACCTTCAGTGGGCAAATGAGTTGAACCTATTATTCAATAGGTTTGATCAGATGCCTGCCCCTGCTCAGTATCCCTTGCTGCAGCCCCCACAAACCCCTCCTGCTGCTGCGAACGACACCCTCTCCCCTCCTCCCCCCACAGGCTTCAGTTCCCAGCCACATCAGACAACCACCACTTCCTCCTGCTCAGCCTTATTCCTCACAACATCTCAGGTGAAGAACCAGCTCAGGGAGATGAAGGCGAGAAAGGCAGCGGGTCCAGTTGGGATTAGCATCAGCTCCTCAAATCGTGCACAGACCAGCTGTGTGGAATCGTCCAGCACATGTTCAATGTGAGCCTGAAGCTCGGCAGAGTCCCCCAGCTGTGGAAAACATCCTGCCTGATTCCGGTTCCAAAGACTCCCCATCCGAAGGAGCTCAACAACTTCAGACTAGTGGCGCTGACGTCTCATCTGATGAAGACCCTGGAGAGACATCCATCTGCGCCCCCTGGTGAGCTCTTCGATGGACCCACTCCAGTTTGCATACCAGCTTGGCATCAGTGTGGATGATGCCATCATCTACCTGCTCCACACTTCACTCTCCAACCAGGAGAAGGCGGTGAGCACGGTGAGGATCATATTCTTTGATTTCTCCAGTGCTTTCAACACAATCCAGCCCACCCTATTGGCTGGCAAGCTGGAGCAGGCGGGAGTGGCCAACCACCTCATAACATGGATCCACGACTACCTCACAAACCGGCCACAGTACGTGAGAAAACAGGACTGTGTGTCTGACGTGCTCCTCTGCAGCACAGGAGTGCCACAGGGAACTGTTCTGGCTTCCTTCCTGTTCACCCTCTACACCTCGGACTACAAATACAATTGCTCCACCTGTCACCTGCAGAAGTTCTCTGATGACTCTGCAATTGTCAGCCTCATCACTGACGGAGACGATTGGAAGTACAGAGGGGTTACTCAGGGTTTTGTGGACTGGTGTCAACAGAACCGCCTCCAAATCAACGCTGGGAAATCCACAGACCTGGTGGTGGATTTCTTCAAGCATTTGTACTCTCCACCTGCACCAGTGAATATCCAGGGAACAGACGTTGAGAGGGTCTCCACTTACAAGTACCTGGGTGTTCACTTGAACAATAAACTGGACTAGAGTGACAACACAGACGCTCTCTGTAGGAAGGGTCAGAGCAGACTCTTCCTACCCAGGTCCTTTGGCGTTCAGGGGACTGTCCTCAAGAACTTCTATGACTCTGTGGTTTCATCTGTCATTTTCTATGGAGTGGTCTCCTGGGCAGGAGGCATCTCGGGCCGGGACAAAAAGAGGCTGGACAAACTTGTGAGGAGGGCCAGCTCTGTCCTGGGCTGTTCCCTGGCCTCTGTGGACTCAGTGGGGGGCAGGAGGATGATGGCAAAACTGTCATCAATGCTGGACAATCCATCCCATCCCCTCAATAACACTCTTACATCACTCCACAGCTCCTTCAGTGACAGACTGTTACACCCTCGCTGTACCAAAGAGAGGTTTCGCCGCTCCTTCCTGCCGACTGCTGTCAGACTTTTTAACAAGTACATTAGGTCAAGCCTACAAACGGGCAGGCATTAGTGCAATTGTGCAGTCCTAGGATGCAATACACACTACTACTGTACTTTGTCAAATGGTGTACTTAAATTTTGACCAATGATGTATTTTGTTTACAATTGCAATATTCTTATCATTGCAGTACTTTTATCATTGCAGTATTTTTTATCATCTCAGTATTTTTTATCATTGCAGCATTTTTATTTATTTCCCCTCTGTACCATGGACAGACATTAGGAGTGTTTCCTTACACTTGTATATGTTGTGGGATTTAAGTGTGTATATACATGGCGATTTGTGTATATACGTATATACTCCATGCATTCGTTACATGTAGGCTAGATTACTGCAATGCACTTTACTTTGGAGTCAGCCAGTCCTCGCTCAAGCGCCTCCAACTGGTCCAAAATGCTGCTGCTCGCCTTTTAACTGGCGCTCGGAGGACATCACATCATATCGCCCCAATCTTAGCCTCTCTTCACTGGCTCCCGGTGCACTTAAGAGTTCGCTTCAAGATACTTCTGTTTGTCTTCAAATCTTTGAATGGACTTGCCCCAGCGTACCTCTCTGAGCTCCTCCACCCCTACGCACCTGCCCGCTGCCTCAGGTCTGTGGACCAAATACTGCTGGAGGTGCCGAGGACTAGGCGGAGCCTCAGGGGGGATCGCATCTTTTCTGTTGCTGGACCTTCCCTATGGAATGACCTCCCATTAAATGTCAAGCAAGCCCCCTCTCTGTACATTTTTAAAACACGTTTGAAGACACATTTTTATTCTTTGGCTTTTGATTCAACATGAGACTGTCGCTGTTCTGCTATTATTCTGGCATCTATTGTAAATGTGTTTATGGGTTTTATGTTCTAATTACCTGCTAATTTATATGACAGCATATCGTAAGCGTTTTTTCCAGCTCCATCTATTGTGAAATGTGCTATCCATCCATCCATCCATTTTCTGTACCGCTTCTCCACACTCGGGTCATGGGGGCGGGGGGTGCTGGAGCCTATGCCAGCTATCTTCGGGCAGTAGGCGGGGGACACCCTGAACTGGTTTCCAGCCAATTGCAGGGCACACTGAGTGAAATGCGCAATATAAATAAAATTGTATTGTATTGTTAATGAGAGAGCGCAGACAACGAATACAAGAACAGCCACACAAAATTGATGCAAAAACAGTGATTAATACAAAAATTGAGGACAACAGGGCTGTGTATTTTTCAAAGGCATTCATCCAGGAATCCCACAGGGAAGTGTCAATACCAGTGTTCCTTCATTTTACAAATAAAGCTTCGGAGTCCCTCTATGGCCTTGGTGAGACTGCAGTTCTGTGTTGTTGGGACTGAATTTGAAGCATGCTCTCTGAATATAGCACACTCTCTCAGCCAACAGCATGTTAACAGCTATCCTGTTTCGGAATGCCATAAGGGATGTGACTGATAGTTGTTCATTCACAGCTTCAAACCCATTCTGCTTTTCAATTGCCCAATTTTTGCTCGTTGTAATGAATGTAGTTGATCCTGTCTACCCAGATAGCAAAATATGGGTGAATCAATATTTAAATAGGGTTCAGCTTAAGTGTTGAATCTACATTGAAACCTAAAGTAGAAATTATCCAGAAAGCGCAAAATGATAAAATGTTGGGTCATCGTTTGCTTTTTTAACCAAATATCACACAACGTCAATGTTGATTCAGCCATCATCTAACCAACGTGCACATTTTAGTCGATTCTTTTTTTTTTTTAATCAATGTTAAGGAAACAACATTGATTCAACCATCATCCTAATTGTAATTAAATTTTACATTAAAGCTTAAAGCATACTGTAACATAAATATTGGGTTAGTCCACTACAAAATTTTAGTTTTTTCCATTACTGACCCAAAAATGTTTAATATTAAAAAATTTATTGGAAGAGATCAAAATACTTTCAGTAAACCGCAGCATCTCTATTCTGTTGATTATGGCCATGCATTTGTAAAATTAATCTTAAGGAAACAACATTGATTCAACCATCATCCTAATTGGGATTCAATTTGACATTAAAGCTTAAAACATACTGTCACAAAAATATTGGGTCAGTCCACTACGAAATGTTAGCTTTTCCATTACTTACCCAAACATGTTTAATATAAAAAAAATGTATTGGAAGAGATCAAAATACTTTCAGTAAACCGCAGCATCTCTACTCTGTTGATTCTGGCCATGCATTTGTAAAATTCTAATTAGTGTTTCGAATAAGATAATTTAGTTTTAGTAATATTTTACTAACCCGACATGTTTGTTCGTCAACCACGTACCATAGGATTGAAATCGACAAAATCTAAAGTGACTGACTGTAAGAACAAAAGTCCATATTGCTGTAAAGAAATATTCTTGGAACGTAACTCATAACATAATATAACATAACAATTAATCAAATAAAGAAAAATTCCACGGTTAACTGCCTTACATCTTAAGTACCGTATTTTCCGGGCCATAGGGCGCTCTTTAAAGTCCCTAATCTTGCCCAAAACAAACAAAGCGCCTTGTAAAGCGGCGCGCCCATTATATGGACTAAGCATCACTCGCGACCATCAACCCTTTTACTCATTGGGCTGTTCGGAGTGCATGTTAGCACACCCTGCTGGTCAAAGTCTGAGTCATCTATGCTTCTAATTGACCGTGACTTATACATTATGTGACTATGGTGTTTGGGTGATGGTGTAGGAGAAAGCTGGACAAAAGGGCAGCTGTCCACAATGTTGTAGTCTGTCTTATCATTTATGTTATTGCAAGCAAGAAACCTCCCAGGTTTAGACAACAGACAAAAAGCCCAAAGCACAACAGCACATCTCTCTAAACAGCCATGCACATCTCTCTAAACAGCCATGCACATCTCTCTAAACAGCCATATGATTGGCTGAGTCTGAGTGGCTCCCAAGAAGCCATTTCTGTAATTGGCTAAGGCTGAGTGGCTCCCAAGAAGCCATTGCGATAATCTTTTTGTGTTATTTTTATTTCTTTTGGGCATATTGATGGCATGAGAGATACATGTTTTGTGTTAATCTTATTTCTTTGTTTCATTGTTTGCTTGTATGCTGAGTTTTTTTGGTTTTGATTTGAAACCGTGACTCTAAGGAGTGTGGTGACCACTGAAGTCCCTCCCCTGACCTTGTCTAGTAGGCTAATGCCAAGAAACCTTTTATTGGTTAGAGTCATTATTATGGACAGTGATTCCGATTAGTTTCATGACATCTGTCCATGAAATGGGGTGATGCCTCTGGCAGCGATTCTTCATGGGATTGAGTCCTGGTGAACTGGCATCAGCCGAGCTAGCGCGAGCAGCCGAGCTAGCGCGAACGTGCTAGCGCGAGCAGCCGAGCTAGCGCGAACGTGCTAGCGCGAGCAGCCGAGCTAGCGCGGACATGCTAGCGCGAGCAGCCGAGCTAGCGCCTTGTAATGCGGCGCGCCTAGTATATGCATTAAAGACGGAAATAGCACCCTCAACTGGTGTTGCGCCCTGTGAGGCAGCGCGTCGTATGGGCGTAAAAATACGGTAGTAATGCCTTGGGGGGCCTCCTTTATGCTCATGAGCAAAAGGAAGCCAATGCATCACAGCTATACCAAAATCTTTCTGGGTCAGCACGCAAACTGTCGAGCAGCAACTGAAAGACACGATTAAAGTGAATAAATAAATAACCGGCAGTCAGCAAGTTAAAACACTTGACTGGAAAGTGCAAACGACAAGCCTGGATCCATCCAACCACCTCTAAAAATACTTGTATCTTATTATGGCTTGCAATGTTACCATCACCTAATTCTATCTAATCTTTTTGGTAAAATCTTAGAGCTAGAATTGACGATGTTGGATTGCAAGATTTGAAATATGAATTTCAGCTCTTCCCCCTCTTTATGCCTCCTACTCCAATCAGTGCTTCGACTAATGACTGCAGCCCAGTCCACTGAAACAACAGCATCGTCAAATTTACTGACGAAACCACAGTGGTCGGTCTGATCTCAAAAGGAGATAAGACAGCTTACAGGGAGGAGGTTCAGAGACGTAACTACTTGGTGCGAGGACAACAATCTACAGCTGAACACGTAAAAAACTAAGGAGATCGTCATCGACTTCAGGAGGAACAAGACTGTACTGTAATAAAATAACAGGAATGATGAGCAAGTAATAGTCAACAAGTGCATGGCTCATTTGAAATATGACATTAGTAACTATAAATGAGAGGATGAAAACTCTTGTCTGAATATGTCACTGATTTTCATATTAGAAAAACAAAATTTTTTCGGAGACTTTTTGTAAGTGACAAATAACATGTCTGCATTAATGTGATGGTTGATACTGAAATCTGGACTGCTGCACTCAGACAGTGGAATGGTGCGCAAGATGTCTCGTAAGGGAGTCTGTTAGCCGTGTCCTCACATGGCTCTTATTTAAGTTCATAACCGAGAATGTCTTCTCACACAAATACGTTGACCCAAACAAGCTTAGCATTTTATTACCAAGTGCTCGAATCTTTGGAAACCTGTCCTTATCCAGCTGCCAGTAAAAGTTGGCAAGCGAAAGCTGCTGGTGCTGACCGCGGCTCTCAGCGTCACTCTGCAGCTCAATGAGCTCCAGCTGCAAATAGTCTGGAACATCTTCTGATGTTCTCCACAGAGAAAGGGGAGGAAAAAAGAGCGATCTCCTTCTTGATAACTGCAAACAGAAAACGTTATTTAAACTCTTCAGCCAGAGATGAAATATCTGACGCGTACTGCTGCGTTTGCGTACTGACATTGCTCTGTGGGAATCTGGTCATGATTTCTTGCAGCGCTGAAAGTTGTGCAGTATTGGGTTGGGTCAGCGACAGGTGTCTTTCAAACAGTTGCAGTTTGGTTCCAAAGGCTTTGATGTGTGAATATAGTTGCTGTATGACTACATCTGGTCCCTGGAGCAAAACCCAGAGTGAGCCATCTCACGTCAGTGTGATAGACAGCATCTCCATATTCCTCGTGAATCTCACTTAGAAACTGTTGGAACTGACGGTGGCATAGTGCTCTGGAGCAGATATAGTTAATTGCCTTTATCACTGGTTTCATAACATATTGCATAACATATAACGTATTGGAGATATTTAGCACACAGAACTTGCTGATGAATGATGTAATGGAGTTTTACAGCTTTACCCACTTCTTCATTTACTTTGTTACTTATTGGTGTTGCTAATCCACTTCGTTCGCAAATCATGGATGGTGCGCCGTCTGTAATACTCTCTGAAATTTTATTCCACGGGAGTCATCCACGGCAGCGCAAACGGAGGAGAATAAGTCTGTTCCCCTCGTTTGGATTTTCAGGCTCTTAAGGTCAAGTAGTTCTTCGGTAACGTTCATTTTGTTGTCCACTCCTCTCAAAAAAATAAGTAACTGAGCAGTGTCAGAGGCGTCTGTGCTTTCGTCGCAAGCTAGCGAATAAAAGTCAAACTCTCAACCTCTCATCAAGCAGTCTTTGATAAATTCATCCTCAGTGAAAGGTTTGCAATGCTTTGCGATCCGTGTGGCTACCTCATAACTAGCCTTTGTAGCGTTCTCATTTGACTCTTGGGCTCTTGCAAAATATTGCTCCTGTGATATTAAACTACCTTCAAGTTGCTTCAGTTTCTCGCTGCTTGTTATACAGTGAACCCTCGCTACTTCGCGCTTCACCTTTCGCGGCTTCAGTGCTTCGCGGGTCTAAAAAATATTCGGGGGCATTGTAGTTTCGCCGAGCGGCACGAGGGGGCGCTGGAGCGGTTAGACGGCCGGCGTGCGCCGAAGAGGAGAGTGGACGAAGAAGAGAGTGGACGAAGAAGAGCACGTTCCCCTGGACACGATTTGGGGCGACGTTTCGCGCGGTTCGGACCGTACCAGAGCTCCGGAGGAGGCCGGCGTGCGTGGCAGTTAAGCCGAAGAGGAACAACTTCCGCCCGGGCACTAGCGGGGCGACATTTCGCTCCGTGCGAGAGCTCCGGAGGAGACCGGCCGGCGTGCGTGGCAGTTAAGCCGAAGAGGAACAACTCCCGCACGGGCACTAGCGGGGCGACATTTCGCTCCGTGCGAGAGCTCCGGAGGAGACCGGCCGGCGTGCGTGGCAGTTAAGCCGAAGAGGAACAACTTCCGCCCGGGCACTAGCGGGGCGACATTTCGCTCCGTGCGAGAGCTCCGGAGGAGACCGGCCGGCGTGCGTGGCAGTTAAGCCGAAGAGGAACAACTTCCGCCCGGGCACTCGCGCGGCGACATTTCGTTTCGTGCGAGAGCTCCGGAGGAGACCGGCCGGCGTGCGTGGTAGTTAAGCCGAAGAGGAACACCTTCCGCCCGGGCATGAGGGGAGCGCGAGGCTGTCAGTTATGAATGAATAAATGAATAAATAAATAAATGAAAAATGCCACCTTTCATTTCACAGGGCACACCGGACGGCGTACCAGCAGGTAAAAGTCGAAGTAAATAAATAAGTACAAAAAGAGGTAATTGAATAAATACAAAAATAATGGCTGGGGAATAAAAAAATAATAAGTTTTAATAATATTTTTTTTGTTATAACATGAATTTCACTCTCTCTCTACCCGTATATATATATATATATATATATATATATATATATATATATATTTTTTTTTTTTTTTTTTTTTTTTTTTAAGCATTTTTGAAGGTGCGCCACTACTTCGCACCTATATGAAATTTGATCACGAGCCGCATTTGGCCCCCGGGCCGGATTTTGGACATGTCTTGTCTAGAGATTTAAGTTCCTGGGAGTACAGATCTCTGATGACCTCTCATACAACACCACAGCAGTGATAAATAAGGTACATCAGCGTCTACACTTCCTGAGGGTCCCCAGGAAATACAACCTGGGCAGAAAGTTGCATCTACCCTTTAACACTCGTCCATCGAGAGCCTGCTGACTTACTGTGTTGCCACATGGTACAGCAGCTCTACTGAGAAAGATGGGTTGAGGCTTCAGAGAACAGTCAAAACATTGAAGAGGATTATTGGCTGCCCTCTCCGCTCCCTGTCAGACATCTACAGCACTCGGTGCCTCATCAAAACTCATAAGATCATTAACTCATTCACTGCCAGTCCAGGTAAAAGGATTGTCCTTTTTGGTTTCTCTACCCGTCAATGACAGTGAATGAAATAAAGACAATTCTCAACCCAAGCTCACTGCCCTCTTACAGGCGCTACAGGTGCATAAAAAAAAAGACAGACTGAAAAACACTTACTTCCTGAGAGCCATCTCCATGCTGAACTCATGCTCACAACTACCTTTGCCTTGTAGAAGTGCAACATAATGTGGCACCCAGTGAAATTTTTCAACACTCTTTTTGTTTTTTTTATTTATTCTATTTATTATTTTATATTTATTATTTATATTTGCACTGGAGAGGGGAGCTCTCCAATCTCGTTGTACACTGAGTATAATGACAATAAAGGGCATTCTGATTCTGTCACGTCAGTGCAGAAAACGAGACTAGCTTATCAACTTCTTAAGTATATTTAGAGATTGAGGTAATAATAAATTATGGTGAATGTGAACACTTAATTTTAATATATTTTAAATCCCACAAACACTAGCCGCCGCTTTATGTTTTTGGATCGGTGGCCATGCAGGTTTTTCAGCTAAATGGACTGCCAAGAGGCACCAGGAGGAATGATTTATAAAATAAAGTATTTCAGAGCATTGCGGTTAAAAACAGTTTAGTTGTGAGATAACTCCCCAAGCATACAGTCTTGCTTCTTTGTCTCCTTGAACACGTAGTTGCCGCTGCAACTTATCCTGCTTCTCTCTCCAATTGTACAGACAGGCCAGGGCGTTGGTCATAGCAGTTCCCATCATCCGCCTGATAAGGTCAGTGGAAGTTGTGCCTCCTTCAACAGCCAGGTTAGCAATCTATATCAGAAAAGATAATCATTTTTTATTTATATATTTACTGTCACTGTTTTTCCAGCAGTCCATGGTGTTCAATTAAGTTCATGCATTTTAATAAAACTTTTCCATAAATAGCTTATCCCCAAGCTAACAACATGCACAGTGATTTTTTTTTATTTTTTTTTTGGGTTGTTGAATGGCAAAAGAGCAATAGACTATGCCGAGATGACACTTCATTCAGTTCAGTTCAGTCTGTCAAATTTACCATCTTTTGGCATACTGAGTCATTCTCCAGGAATGATTCTGCCTCATTGAAGTCCTCTTAATTGGTAATAATTTTTGATGAATTGCACATCTCTGGCCGATTCCTTTGCCACCACAAGTACTTCGGCAAGCTTTGGAGTCATGTTTGATGGCAATGTCTTGAGTGGAAGGAATAAAATCATCAGGTGAAAAAAATGAAAAGGATCACTTGTGAAGAATCTAACTAAATTAGGTCTGCGTTATATAAATAAAGTTTTTTCTATTGTATGCCTGCTGTCATTGCCTTGCATCTGTTCGGATACATCTGTAAAACACAAACATTCATGCAACTTGGAAATAAAATCAGAATTGTCTTATTTATTCTACTACTGCATGCATGCATGCTATGATCCATTGACTGCGCCTTGGTTCCTCTTTTGGGAGCCTGTCCAATGTTCGCCCCTTGTTTTGCCTCTTCATGTTGTGACATGCTGGTGCACAATTGTAAAAATGTTGTAGTGGACGCGGTTTCTATCATACCAAAATGGCTGTGTGAACGTTTGGTGCATTATATTCCATGTGTCACTTCATCGTCCAGGACTCTTATCGGTGAGAGCTTTCTGATCACCACGTCATTCAGTTACAATTGATGCATTTGGTTAGCTGGTTTCATACCGCGAACAGAACCATTGCGGTTAAATGACAAAAGTGAAAAACACATTTTAAACAAATCGAGATATTAAATCAAGGGTCTCCAAACTCCTCAAGGGCCTGCCCGTTTTCCAACTATCCCAGCTGGAACACACATGATTCAAAAGTGAGCAGATTTGTTCAGAACTTGCTAATGAACTGATCATTTGAAACAGGTGTGTTGCAGCAGGCACAGATGGAAAACAGGCAGAGAAGTGGCCACTGAGGACCAAAACTAGACATGTCTGTGTTAAATAATTCATTGGTCATACTATAACCGTACATATATAACAATCCAAAAACTGACATTTGACACTCTACCTACTGATACTGAAGGCACTTTTGTTGTCACTGCTGCTTTGGCACGTAATGTCCTCATTTACAAATGAAAGATGGCTAATCGTAGCCAGTAGAGTTGTTAGATAAGAATCTGGGTGTCATTTACAGTCTTCGGAGAAGAAAAGGAGTTGTAATCCGGGGGCTTCTAGTGTTAAAACAAAGATAAAGATAAATATGTCCTTTATTAGTTCCACAATGGGGAAATTTGCAGTGTTACAGCAGCAAAGATTTCGATCACACAAAGGTGGCGGCGTAATGTAGAGGTTAATGTATATCATTATCAGTAGTTATTCAGAAAACGCAAACCTATGCTATGTGTTGGAATTTTTAACTTTAAATGTACCAAAGGTTTACCAAAATGTTCAAATTAGTTATCTGACTCCAATTAAATTAACCAAACACAACCTACATTCATCCAACAATTGTGTGCGCTCGTTTTGAGAGGGAAATGACCAGGAGGGCGGCAACTTCACACGGGAGCGGATTTATTCCTTACAGGAGCTCTAATACAAATCTGGGGCTCGGGTCCCTATCAGCACAGTCCTGCGCGTCTCTGTACCCAACAGAAGACGACGCCCCCTCTCGAGTTGCCCAGGATCATTTCTGCATTTCATCAAAAACAAAGACATCCTCCTGTTCTACTATTGGCTATGTGTCATCTGCAGTTAACTTTAGCTTTCTCTTAGTGGACGTCTTCTGCCCGCAGGATGACGTGTCGGCTCGTCCAATCTCACACAACAGCGTCTTGATGTCTGGAAGGCTCTTGCGTCAGGACCCCCCGTTATCAGAAGGCGGCACGTCCTGTAGAAAAAACATCTGCCACCTACGCATTTCACACAGCCTACCCTGACCTTCCACTGCACATCGAATCAAAGCACAATCAGCAAATTTCTTTATTGCATTAAACTGAATTCATGTAACTAGTAGGCAATCGTATAAAATCCTTTATAGTCAAATGTATAAAATCCTTTAATCCCTCTCATGGCCTCACCCCCACAAAAATAAGAATAAAAAATAATAAAAACGGTAAAAAATAAAAACGTAGAATGATCTATAAAAATTTTAT
Source organism: Idiotropiscis lumnitzeri (assembly GCF_059441095.1). Lineage (NCBI taxonomy): Eukaryota > Metazoa > Chordata > Actinopteri > Syngnathiformes > Syngnathidae > Idiotropiscis > Idiotropiscis lumnitzeri. The sequence goes on along the minus strand of NC_142400.1, from coordinate 22,944,946 downwards.
TCCCTCTCATGGCCTCAGACAACTGAGGCCATTGCCACTTACTCCGCTGAACCCTATGGACCTGCTAGCTGCCAGAGGAACCGGCTGTGGGTCCGACACGGGGATCATCATGTACTTGCCACTCGGTGGCAGCGGGCCCAAGGCGCGCTCGAGGGTTTTAACTGTAAGAGATCTGATACAAGGTATACAACAACATCCGCAAAGCACCCTAATAGCTGTAAATACTACCACTGAGATTAATATAGAGCTAATCAGACCTTTCTATTTCCCAAAGACATTCAACCATCCTGACCACATTTCCGAATCTACACCTGCATGTTCTTTCATCTTTTTTTTCCAAAGTTTGCAAACCTCCAATGCCTTGGTGAGACGCCCATCTGGTGCCGTGTTGTTTGGTATGAAACTACAACATTGATCCCGAAATGTCCCGCACACTCCTTTTTTTTTTTTTTCCGGCCAATAACATATATAAAGCAATCCTATTTTGAAACGTCATTAATGAAGTTTTTGATAATTGTTCATGTACCGCCTCTAAAGCTTATGTAGTAAAATTACTCAATCTCTGAACGTTATAATGAACATAATTTATCCGATCCACATTTTTGTTTGTGGTCACCCGAACAAAAATGCTCTCAAACCCTGATGCGATTTGGTCTGCCAATTTGTATTCGTCCGGGACCCCTCTTGGCACGCCTATTGCATCAATGTAAGTGGGGTCCCCCTGTTGTGACCTCTTTTTTGTCTATCCAAACCGGACATCGGGATGACCTGATTGAATTGATCCCAATTTAACTGGTCCAGATCTACAGGTGTCACACTCACCAGCATAATTAAAGTCACCAGGGCACACCTGCCAGAGGCATTGGTCGGCAGCCTGTCGTATAGAAATTTCCCACCAGAACACAACCAGACGTCTGCACGGGAAAGCGGGGCTCCTGCTGGAAGAGACACATTCGTTTCACACCAATCCCATGGTATTTGTCCAATTGTGTGTCCTGCTCCATTCAACTTCAAACACGAAAAATTTTGCTTGGCCCCCTTATTATCAATCCCTTAAATTCTCCAAATCAATTGTGTGATTGAATAATTTCGCATATTTACCAACCTCGGGGTCTTGGTCACAAATTTCATAAAACAATATCACCTGTGCGTCTGTCAACCTATCCGAGCTGTCCTCCCATTCCTCGTACATGACCGTCTGGTTGCAGTGGTACTGTAACATCACAATTTTTGTCTCCACTCCGTCTGTCTGAAAAACAGTCTCATACATTAGAAGCAAACATACTAAAAGCATAGAAAGCAAGCCTATCATCCAGAAATAATAAGAAAAAGGACAGCCGTGTCAATTTTTATGTTTGATTTGTATGTGTTTCAATTGGTCAGTATCTCCCCCTCTCTTGACCTGCCCGTCCGGGCGGTCAACCTTCAGGCTCACCATCGCGGGGAAAGAACTCCGGTGCGGGTCGAAGTTGTGAGTAATGGAACCACTTACGACCTTTCGTGTCTAATTGCACCGTACTTTCATTTGATAAATGCTTTTTGTTTAATTAATGTTCAACATATTTAGTAAATATAAACCTGCTCAATTAAATAATTGACCTTCTGTCCCGTAAGTGTTTAAAATAATGTCAGCAATCGTTATACAATCCTTCAAAAAATGCATGCTAAATAATCGCAATAATGCCATAATTAATTGTATTCAATCACCTTTTTCAATTTGTTTGTGAAACTTGTATCAGTCACTTGAATAATATATTGTAATTAACGTAAACCCACCAAATATTATATCTATTTCAATTCCCAGACTGTTGTAAAAGCTTTCTTCGAATATAATCTAGACCGTGGCATCCTCACAGGCATTGAGGCATTGCCAGGATGGCCGAGTGGTCTAAGGCGCCGCGTTCAGGACCCAGTCTCCCCAGGAGACCTGGGTTCGAATCTCGAATTTCCCCATTGTGGGACTAATAAAGGGATTATTATTATTATTATTATTATTATTATTATTATTGCCCCCAGAAACAATTCTCGAACGTATAAATTTAGTTTTGAGGAAAATCACCACAAGCAGTGTTGGTTCGCAATAATGTCCTAATGATATCCAGCTAATATGGCACAATATTAGAATTTGGCTTTGCAACATGGGCAAATTATTCCTGAATAAAATAAAATTTAGTTCATTGAGTTCAAATATCTAACTGTGTTTAGAGGTTACCAATTAAGACCGGGCTCACGATCCAATTTTGACCGTTTTTTGTCAAATCTTTAAAGCAACCCAAATGAAATATAAAAATAAAAATAAAAAAATCCCAAAACTATAATAATGCAGATACCAAATTAAACCATTTTTATGGGAAGAATAGGTGCTCTCCAAGACATAGACAGCTCCAAGACCGCTGCAGTCTTCACCTCCTATTGTCTCCCGAATGCCTCGATCCACCTCCAGGCCGTGCCCACACTGATTCTGTCAACTGGGGGAGGGTTTAGAGACAGTAAAAACAATCACGGAGCCGTGGAGCCGAGCCCCAAATCAGTCGGGCCCTGGGTCCACAACTCCTCTAGCAGAGACACACACACAGAACTACCTCTTCCGAGTGACCCTTCTCGGGAAATTTTTGAAATTTAGTGGTGTTCCCAAAACCGAAGAATTTGTAGTGGGTGCTGAAGTATGATATCCTGATAGTGACGTGGAGTATTCAAAAACTATGGGGCCTAGATCTTTAGTATGATGATGCGCATCGATATTCAATGTGATTTGTGGCTCGGCGAAAGTAAACAATTCATACCATTTCCGCTGCTTAGGGACAAGGCACGCATGCGAGGCAACGCCGGTAGACATAACAAAAGTAGAATCCTAATGGAAGATCTACTCCTGACTAAATTTAGATGAATGCATTTTGATAAACCAAATCATGTGTGTGATCGCATGTACAATGTAATGTGTCAATTGGTGAATTGAATGGGTGGAGGTTGCTACACCACTCAGACCAGAGCAGGAACAGGGCATACCCACCGCGGGAGGATGGAGAACCAGGTTTCAGAGCTGCCCTCAGATGTTTCAGTTTAGTTCAGCCACTGGGAAGGAAGAGCGCACGACATATGCTCCCTCTGACGGATGTGCACAGTCAAGTTCAGTCACATCCGGAAATGCCACTCGAATTCCAGTGTTCGTTCAGTCAATGGCAGTGACTCAGGCAATCTCAAGAGTCCACATGGCTCACTGGGAGATGCGGAAGGAGCTCATAGCTCGCCCCAGTATCCAGCACCATCGAAAACTTGTCCATCCATCGTCCCCGGAATGCAGGGACCTGCCTGTCCTCGAACGCTGAAGCTCCGTGGCCCCCTGTCATGGAATGTGGTACCAGTGGGTTGGTGTCAAGAGTGCATTGGGAGTGGGTAACGGTGGCGCCCCCTGCGCCGGTGGAGCTCTTTGCGACAGGTATGGCACCGGACCAGAGGATGGCAGATTCCAGAAAGTGGCTCGGTATGGACAGCTCATCACCCAGTGACCCCACACCCCGCAGGAAGAGCACACCCCACTCACAACCCCTGTCTATAACCACCCCTACCTCTGTTACCGCAATCGTTGACCAGCCTGGTACGGGCAGCCAGCCTGCTGTGGCGCCACGTCACCCGAACCTTGCCTAGGAGCAGCAGAAGTGGAAGGACACAGGTGCAATGGGAGCTGTATGCGTCAATGGCTGCATTAGCTGCTCCCCTCCCCTTTTTTTTTTTTTTTTTATATACTTTTAGCCCTCTTGGCCTCCTGATCCTGCAAGTACAACAATTTTTAGTAACGGTTCTTCAACCAACACCATGTTTTCTTTTTCCAATGTCCTGTAAAATTATGTAACAAATGCATTTTACTTAGACTGATTAGCAGTTTTTCATTGATGGACTATTTCGCATGATGTCTGCAACCGGAAGGTACACGCCCTTGAGGACGGCCCACTGGAACAGCTGTGTAATGACGACATTATTGGACGGGTCGCTTCCGGAAGGCTCACTCCATCAGCGTCTCGCCCTGGCCACATAGACCAGGCCTGTCTCCCCCTTCCCCACCTGAAAGATACAGCAACATCGGCCCCAAAAGGGCCAGAAATATCTGATGCACGGCACGGCCAATCTCACCTGAGGTGTCCCCATTCAGCCGATGACCATCATGCTGGTCTGTAGGTCTGGCCTCGGCCTTTTGTCCCGTATGTAACTCTGTAATCCCCTCCACAAAGAACCTACCCTTGCATTAAGTGAGTAATTTTTCGTAAAAACAGCGCCACCGCCCCACTTAACTGACATTAACTTCAAGTATCACCGCTGTGGTGCCGTATATTATGGAAAAGTCTAAACAATACAACGAAATTTTCCCTATCCTGGACTGGGTGTGTCTTATCTATTCGTGCACCCAATGTGAATAAAAATAAAACCTGCGGGGCCCATGAGCACGCTAAAGCAACAACTATATCTCAATCTGTTTCGTGGACCCTAAATTAGAATATCTTATATCTCCCTCCTTGTTGAGGAGAACCTGCGGGATGGTCGTGGTGAGACGCTATTTGAAGCGTTCTCCGGCCTTCTGCTCACACCGGTCACATGTCAGCTCAAACCTGTGGAGAGAACTAGAGGAGTGGCACTTGCAAGCGAGAAGGGGTGAATTACCTCCCTTCTGAAACTTTGGGTTTTGCATAAATTTTGTGTAATCACGTCAATCAACCATTCACTTGATGCTTGAATCGAATTAATCCAATCTGTCTCCAATAACAATTTGACAATCAATACTTGGGAGTGCAATAGGGATCCAGGTTGATCAGGCCTGTACGCCCATTGCATCCTCAGTAGTGTAAGGGCTTGCCGGTGCCCTTAATCAGGTTTCTTTCCTGGAGCCCGTCCCTTAAACATTCTCTCAAACCTCATACACATACAAACACTTTCTCTTTCACACTTTCATTCACCAAAAAGATACTTTTCAATTCCACAGAGAGACCCCACCCTCGGCGTGTCCGCCTTGATTTCACTGAGATTTGTGCTGGTAGATCCTTTATTTTGCCTCAATTTAGCCAGCGTATGCCAAAGTTTACCACTGTGTGTTTGTGGATTTTCCCATTCAGTCCCCGTGATGTCGCCTCTCCTGTTTCTCCAGGACATAGCCGACGATCCTGCACCTGTGACGTCAAACAGCTCATAGATACGGATGTTAGCAGTCTGGTATTTATGGAATGCTGTCATGTCCCTTAAAAGTTGTCATGTCAGGGTTCGCGTTGTACAGTCATAAAACATCTGTCTTCCACCTTTGTCACATTTAATACACATCAGTTAATAAATCATCTACAAAACTATTTAGACCAACTTTATATTTGGTAAGTCAATCTCCAATTGCTCGATATTTCCTGTTCCAAGGATTTTCTTTCAACATGTTCATAGAATATTTCACTTTAAACTTCACTTAATCCCTTTGCTTAAAAATTTAAATTTTAGTAAGACTGTCGCTGTTCTGCTGTTCTTCAGGTGTCTCTTGAATGACTACCGTCCTGTTGCTCTCACACCAGTCATCATGAAGTGCTTCGAGAGGCTGGTTCTCCAGCACATCAGGGACTGCCTTCCTCCCACTCTGGACCTCTACCAGTTTGCATACCGGGCTAAGAGATCCACTGAGGACGCCATCGACACTGCTCTGCATGTTGTGCTGGGCCACCTGGAACAACAGCAGAGCTATGCAAGGATGCTCTTTGTGGACTACAGCTCGGCATTCAACACGATCATCCCAGACATCCTCGTCGCCAAACTGGACATTCTCGGCCTCCCTGCCCTCACACGCATCTGGATTAAGGACTTTCTGACCAACAGACCCCAGACTGTGTTGCTCGGCCCCTACACGTCCTCCACCCGCACGCTGAGCACCGACCGGTTCCCCTCAAGGATGCGTGCTGAGCCCTCTCCTATACGCCCTCTACACCTACGACTGCAGCCCGGCCCACGGTAACAACACCATCGTCAAGTTTGCTGACGACACGACAGTGGTCGGTCTGATCTCGGAAGGTGACGAGACAGCCTACAGAGAGGATGTAAAGAGGCTGACGGCTTGGTGCGAGGACAACAGACTGCAACTCAACATTGCAAAAACAAAGGAGATCGTCGTCGACTTCAGGAGGAACAAGACGGTACCGCCCCCCCTCTGCATCGAAGGCGTGGGTGTGGAGAGGGTCCACACGTTCAAGTTCCTGGGAGTACAGATCTCCGATGACCTTTCTTGGACTCACAACACCACAGCAGTGGTAAAGAAGGTCCACCAGCGTCTGCACTTCTTGAGAGTCCTCAGGAAATTCAACCTGGACAGGAAGCTGCTGCTGGCCTTCTACCACTGTTGACGTACTGTGTCTCCACCTGGTACAGCGGCTGCACTGAGGCGGACAGAGTGAGGCTCGAGAGGACAGTCAAAACAGCGCAAAGGATTATTGGCTGCCCTCTCCCCTCACTGTCGGACATCTACACCGCCCGGTGCCTCAGCAGGGCTCTCAACATCGTCAAAGACAATACCCACCCAAACTCCCACCTGTTCGACCTGATGCCCTCTGGCAGGCGCTAGAGATGCATCAAATCGAGGACCAATAGACTGAGAAACAGTTTCTTTCCGAGAGCCATCTCTATTCTGAACTCTCACACACACACACACGAGACCACCCTTACCTTGCAGAACAGCATCGTGATGTGTTTTTATATACCCTATTCAGTATTATTTTCCATTGCACTCTCTTATTTATCTAATTTATATTTGTCTGTATTTGTTGTATTGCACTGGAGAGGGGAGCTCTCTAATCTCGTTGCACTCTTGAGTACAATGACAATAAAGGGATTTCTAATTCTGATTCTAGTTTGTGTTCTAATTCCCTGCTAATTTATATTCATCTTATCTATTAATTACTTTATTACCTAATATTGAAAGTGAAATGCGCTATATCAATTAAGTTGTATATTCTTTATGTCCAGAAAATGTTAAATCCCAACTCGCCTGCACACACAAAGAGTGAGAGAAAAAGAGAGAGAGAGAGAGTTTGGGGCAGGGAAATCGAAACGGGTCTTAATGTTTTGAGTTGATGTTTAGATGCACACCTCCGAACAAAGACGTTCGTTTTCTATAGGACTAATTAATTCTACAAATTTAACAGGTCTTATCAGGAGCTATATAAGTGGCCAGTGCTTATGTCACTAAAAAGTCCTTAACAGCGGGTGGCACATCAATCTTGCAAGGAACCTGCAGTATGACGTCACTTTGACCCAATCAAGGCTCATATTTTCTTATGGGGAACACAAATTCCTTGACTGACCTTTATTTCTGCCAATGGATCCTTAAAAGATTTTCTTCATGCAACATAATAAGAAGAATCAAATTAACAATAACCTTCAGAGAGTAGGCAGCAAAGAAAGTAAACAAAACTATAGTAGACCAAACTACCAGCTATGTTTATCAGCCAAAGGGAACACAGACACACACACACACCCACACCCCCACGCACACACACACCCCCAAGGTGTCAGGAAAAGAGACAAACTGGGCTGTGAAGGGATGGGTTGTATGGAAACAAACATAGTGGCCGCGGGCCACTCCGGGCCTCAGTGTTTTCCACTCCTATTTGTCTGGAATTATTAAGGGGAAAAAAAAATTACTCAGAAAAATCATAAGTAAAATAAATAATGTTATCTACCAATTCACAAAATCGTATTAATTAATTGAATAAATAGTGGATTTGTTGGTTCTCTGTATGATTTTCAACTCATTATTTTATGGCTCGTTCTTGTAAAGTAAAAATTGACTGACAATATGTTTTGCCGGCCTCCTCGTCATTTCTCTCTCAAAGCGAGCGCGCACAATTGTTGGATGAATGCAGTTTGTGTTTGGTTAATTTAATGGAGTCAGATAATTAATTCAAATAATTTGGTAAAAGTTATGCTACAGTCTTAGAGTTAAATTCCAACAATTCTTGGTGACCCTGACGTGATTTGGGAGGGAAGACTTCGAGAGACCACAGACCACAGGAAAGAACCACAGAACCACTAGGTTTGGAACCCAGTCCACATCCACACCAGGTGACGACCTGCTAAAACGGACATCGCAAATTGGACCTGTTTTCCTCTGGTGGCCACATCTAACAGGTAAGCAGAATACCTGTTACTTAAAGTCTAAGAAAAGGAGTTGTAATCCGGGGGCTTCTAGTGCTAAGACAAAGATAAAGATAAATATGTCCTTTATTAGTCCCACAATGGGGAAATTTGCAGTGTTACAGCAGCAAAGATTTCGATCGCACAAAGGTGGCGGCGTAATGTAGAGGTGAATGTATATCATTATCAGTAGACATTCAGAAAACGCAAACCTATGCAGTGTTTATACTCAAATCCTCATGTATATTGAAAGAGTAATTATGAAATAGTTATCACACATTTGCTTTATTGCTAGGATAGCTAGGATATTACATATAGTTCAAAAATAGAGCAATGATATTGATAGATTGGAATAACTATCTACGTGAAATGTTCTTGCTTTGCAATGAAGAAAAAGAAAAATGCGTCTGCTTTCGTAATTAAGTCTCCATAATAACCACCCTAATGAAAATTTTAACAAAAGATAGCAAAATGATGGCCTCCACCTCTCTTATCGGTGTGTGGCAGAAATATTTTTTGAAGTTAATAGGTTGTGACGAGACTGAGATGTTTTTGCTGAGTAATGCTTTTATGCATTTTGGATGTATAAAGTAATCTTTCAAAACATGCACACAGAAAAACAACTTCACGTGTCTTCAGCTACTTGCTGAGATAAGCCCACCCCTTTAAGTTGAAGACACCCATGTTCAGGGACTTCTGGAAATTAATAAAAGGGAGGGAACGGAGAGATATGATCACAACGCAAAGAGACAAGCATTCGATTCCGACTATCTCTTCGTTCTCCTTGCAAGCCAAATTTTGACCATCTTTCTCTTCATCGATGGTGTGTTTATGAAATGTCACATTGGCGAACCTGACACATATACACACTTACATCCCCCAACATATACAAGTGTAAGGAAACACTCCTAATGTCTGTCCATGGTACAGAGGGGAAATAAATAAAAATGCTGTAATGATTAAAAAAAAAACGGTCATGATAAAAACACTGCAATGATAAACGTACTGCGATGATAAGAGTACTGCAATGATAAGAATACAGCAATACAGCATTGGTCAATATAAATACACCATTGGATAATAGTACAGTAGTAGTGTGTATTGCATCCTAGGACTGCACAATTGCACTAATGCCCACCCGTTTGTAGACTTGACCCAATGTTCTTGTTAAACAGTGTGACAGCAGCCGGCAGGAAGGAGCGGCAAAATCTATTCTTTGCACAGCGAGGGTGTCTAGTGTGTGTCTCAGTCAATCACTGAAGGAGCTGTGGAGTGCTGTAAGTGTCATTAAGAGGGTGGGCTGGGTTGTCCAGCATTGATGACAGTTTCGCCATCATCCTCCTGCAACAAACAGAATCTTTACACATATTTAGCTCAATGTAAGTAAAACATAAGCATAGCACAATACAATTATTTGATCACAGAATCGAAGAAAGATAATTTCCTCAAACTTACTGAAAAAGCAAGCAGAGCAGAGAGAAACTCGCAACTGGTTTTCTGTACGGAAAAAGGGCGCCATGAAGTCAAGTGCAAATCAGTGCGCATGCGCTACTGGTTCTTCTGCTGCATTTCTGGCAGAGGGGACGCTTACTGGCCCCCGCAGGTTGCAGCTGCTACTTCATGTGACAACAGTCAATACGTTACGCAATCAATTTTTATGTGGGAAGTCCAACACACCCATAAAGGCTTTATTTATGCTCCGCGTTAAATATGGATCTGGTTACGCACAATATAAGAGCTTTACAAATGACAATCTTAAAGTAGAGGACTTCACAATGAAGTGTCGCATGGAGATGATTCAAATATTCATGTTTATCTGAGCAAACTTTACAACATACTAAAAGATGGTCTTTTTTGGGGGGACGCACAATTTATGAGTTAGATCCCTGCGATGAAATGGCTAAAAAATGAAAACGTTTTCATGAAACAGTGTTGAAAAAGGCCTGTCCCCCTTTTTTTTTTTTTTTTTTTTGGATTCAAGATGGCGGCGCGCATAGACGCAGCGGCTAACGGCTCTCCCTCCCAGTGCTCCTTATTGCTTTTTATTTGTGTTTGCTTGGTCTTACTGGCACCAACTGAGGCACAGCATCGATATACCCACCAGGACATCATGGACATTGGATGTCGATGCGAAATAACCATCACAGAGGAATTTTGCTATGATCGCAAAATTCCTGACGAACTGGCGAGGCCGCCCGGCTCTCCGTGGCTTGTAATCGGGACCGGGAGGCGGCGACGGCGACGCAGAGAGAGGAAGCAGAAGCGGGGCTGCAGGTCCGGTGTCTTGCTACGGCTGCGACGGCAGCCCCACAGGCAACCACTGCCGAGTCTCTACCTCACCAACGCCAGATCCGTGGTCCATAAAATCGACGATCTGGGATTACAAATCCTGGGAAACCGCTATGTGCGAGACAGCAGTGTGATCGTCATCATGGAATCCTGACTGCACGCCAACATCCCCGACGCTAGCATCCAGCTGGCTGGGCGCTCGCTACATCGCGCGGATCGGACGAGGGACACCGGTAAGTGCAGGGGCGGGGGGCTCTGTGTTTACGTGCATGAGAACTGGTGCGGCGATAGCACGATGGTTGAGAAGCACTCTTCCCCCGACATCGAGTACATGTCCGTTAAATGCCGGCCTTATTTTCTCCTGAGGGAGCTAACGGTAGTGATCGTCACAGCTGTTTACATCCCTCCCGACGCTAACACTAGCACGGCGCTCTCGCTACTCGCGTGCGTCATCAATAAACATCAGCGGGCCCACCCTGATGGCGTTCACATAGTAGCAGGGGACTTTAATAAGGCCAATTTTAAGACTGTACTCCCAGAGTTCCACCAGCATGTCAATGTACTCCCAGAGTTCCACCAGCATGTCAAGTGCCCAACGAGGGGAGACAACACTCTCGACCATGTGTACTCGAACATCAAGCACGCATACAGGGCCCTCCCACTCGCCCCCTTTGGCCAGTCAGACCACCTGTCCTTGTAGCTCGCACCTGCGTATACCCGTCTCAGGCACAGATCCAGGCCCACCACAAAGACTGTGAAAACCTGGCGCGATGACGCCATGAGTGAATTACAGGACTGCTTTCAAGACACCAACTGGGACCTCTTTGATTATCAGGACCTTGATGTTTACATGCATTGTGTACTGGACTACATCAAGTTCTGCACGGAAACTGTGTCCCTAAACAGGACCATACGGACCTTCCCAAATGCGAAGCCCTGGATGTCCAGCCAGGTCCGCTCTCTCCTCAAGGCCCGTGACGCTGCCTTCAGGTCAGGCGACAAAGCCCAGTAGAGGGTGGCTCGTGCTGACCTGAGCAAAGGCATCAAGCTAGCCAAGGCAAACTACAAGAGGAGGCTGGAGTCCCACCTTGCCAGCAACAGACCACGGGAGGTGTGGCAGGGTCTACGGAGCATCACCAACTTCCGAGGCAGCAGCACAACCTCTGTAGACCCGAGTGCATCGCTGGCAGAGGAGCTTAACTGCTTCTTGCTCGCTTTGACTCGCCCCAACCGTCACACCCCCGCACTTCATGCCTCAACTCCCCCCCACTCACCGTAGAGGAACACGATGTGAGGCGCGCGCTCCTGGCTATTAACCCCAGGAAAGCTACTGGACCCGACGGAATACCAGGCAAGGTCCTCAGAGCATGTGCCCACCAACTGTCACATGTTTTCTGCAGGGTCTTCAACCGCTCCCTGGCTCAAGCAGTCATCCCCTCTTGCTTGAAAACCTCCACCATTATTCCTGTCCCCAAAAAGTCACCCGCAGTCCTCCTGAATGACTACCGTCCTGTTGCTCTCACGCCAGTCATCATGAAGTGCTTTGAGAGGCTGGTTCTCCAGCACATCAGGGACTGCCTTCCTTCCACTCTGGACCCCTACCAGTTTGCATACCGGGCTAAGAGATCCACTGAGGACGCCATCGACACTGCTCTGCATGTTGTGCTGGGCCACCTGGAACAACAGCAGAGCTATGCAAGGATGCTCTTTGTGGACTACAGCTCGGCATTCAACACATTCATCCCGGACATCCTCGTCGCCAAACTGGACATTCTCGGCCTCCCTGCTCTCACTCGCATCTGGATTAAGGACTTTCTGACCAACAGACCCCAGACTGTGTTGCTCGGCCCCTACACGTCCTCCACCCGCACGCTGAGCACCGAGCGGTTCCCCTCAAGGATGCGTGCTGAGCCCTCTCCTATACGCCCTCTACACCTACGACTGCAGCCCGGCCCACGGTAACAACACCATCGTCAAGTTTGCTGACGACACGACAGTGGTCGGTCTGATCTCGGAAGGTGACGAGACAGCCTCCAGAGAGGAGGTCCAGAGACAGACGGCTTGGTGCGAGAACAACGGACTGCAACTCAACATTGCAAAAACAAAGGAGATCGTCATCAACTTCAGGAGGAACAAGACGGTGCCGCCCCCCTCTGCATCGAAGGCGTGTGTGTGGAGAGGGTCCACACGTTCAAGTTCCTGGGAGTACAGATCTCTGATGACCTTTCTTGGACACACAACACCACAGCAGTGGTAAAGAAGGTCCACCAGCGTCTGCACTTCCTGAGTGTCCTCAGGAAATTCAACCTGGACAGGAAGCTGCTGCTGGCCTTCTACCTCTCGTCCATCGAGAGCCTGCTGACGTACTGTGTCTCCACCTGATACAGCGGCTGCACTGAGGCGGACAGTGTGAGGCTCCAGAGGACGGTCAAAACAGCGCAAAGGATTATTGGCTGCCCTCTCCCCTCACTGTCGGACATCTACACCGCCCGGTGCCTCAGCAGGGCTCTCAACATCGTCAAAGACAATACCCACCCAAACACCTGTTCGACCTGATGCCCTCTGGCAGGCGCTACAGGTGCATCATTATTTCCATTGCACTAACTATTCTCTTATTTATCTATATATATATATTTATCTGAATTATTGTTGTATTGCACTGGAGAGGGGAGCTCTCTAATCTCGTTGCACACTTAAGTACAATGACAATAAAGGGATATCTGATTCTGAATATGCTCCCTTCCCACCTCCCCCCACTGAAGAAGAAAATTGGAGAAGGGCAAATTCAACATTAATTAAATATTGAGCTCTCAATTTTTTTAATTCAACCAAAAAACAATATAGATTCAACAGCATTCTTGAATCACAAACTTCAGTGTTGCCAAAATGTAAAATTTGTACTCAATTGCAACAACAATGGCGTCAACGTATGGTGGATCATTTCTGCCCTGCCAGTTTGCTGCTCTTTTCTGACGTTGCCAATGTTGTGGCATGACGGTGGATAAACTAACTGTTAACACTTGTACAGACATGGATGTGGCTGCGGATTTAATTCAATTTCTAACACTATTGATACATTTATCAATTGGGTTTTGTTCATTTCTGTTTCAAAAAAATAAAATTAAAAATCAATGAGTAGAATTTACTCGGGATATTCAAATTCCCTCTTTTCCGAATGATAGTAGCACGGATGAGATGCGTAACGGTGGTGGAGATGATGACATAAAAAAAAATGTTTTCAGCCTCACTTAATCTGTTTTGAAGCTTTCAAAAATGGGTGGATACTTTTGGGTTATGGCGACAAGTTCCGCTTATGCGGATTGCGAACGGAACGCCAGTCAATGCCAGAAGCCAAACATATATGCACACTTTTGCCTTTTTCATTTGGTGCAGTATATTATATATTTCCTGATCTGATTTGGTATTACGTTTATTATTTTGCGCTTCCCTTGAGGTTAGGTACCACCTACCATTTAATTTTTTTCATGCATTCTCATGTGCCAGGATGTTTTCGTTTTTGCTCTTCACTATTTTCCTCTTAATTAAGGTCAATGCAAAGGCTTGATAAATTATTGGCAATTAGTGCTATAGGTAAAACCTTAATACATTATTTTGAATTAAGTAATGCAATGGAGCACTGTAATAAAGTATACTTTTTCAATGTTTTGTTTGAGTTATTAATGGATGGTATATATGGTCTCAATTAAGACAAGCACATTAGCACATACATATTAAAAAGAGATGACCATATGAGTTTGAGTAACAAAAAACATGATCACCATCCAAATAGTTATAGCCCTAGCATTCATTTGTTTTCTTGGTACAAAATGAATTGAATCAAGTCAAGACCACAGGTATCTATTGCACTTATTCAGTATACAGTGAAACCCCGCTACTTTGCGGTTAACCATTCGCGGGTTCAGTGCTTCGCGGGTCTAGAAAAAACACGAATTTCACTCTCTCTCTCTCTCTACCCCTATTCTATATGGTGTACTGTATACAGGGGGGTATACTGTATACCTGTATAGTTTTTTTTTAAGCATTTTTGAAGGGGCGCCGCTACTTCGCGGATTTTCAGTTTTCGCGGGTGGTCTCGGTCCCCATTAACCGCGATAACCGGGGTTTCACTGTACACGATATTGTTGTACTGCATTTGATATAGTGTATAGTCAACCCCTGATCTCTGATTGCCTCATCCTAATATTATTGGGGCAGATATGTATCACTATATCCGAGCAGCTAGTATTGCTTCCGCTACGCTGGTGTCTAGATCTCTTGCGTGCCAGCTCCCTAAGGTTAGCTTAAATATTGGGTGGTCTGGCCCCAGGAATACACATTAATGTGGCTGGATTTTCAAGCTTAATGTTACGGGTAATGGAATCACCTATGACTGAAGTGTGAGAGCCAGACGACTGAGGTGGAATGGAACTGCTATGTGTCTTGACCACAGCTGGCCCCTCCCACAGCTTATGACCATATGTGAGTGCAGGAATGTAGATTGACCGGGAAATCGAGAGCTTCGCCTTTCAGCTTAGCTCCTTCTTCACCTCGACAGACAGATACAGCGTACGCATCACAGCAGACACTGCACCGATCCGCCTGTCGATCTTGCACTCCATCCTCCTCTCACTTGTCAACAAGACCCCAAGATACTTAAACTCCTCCACTTGGGGAAGGCTCTCATCCCCGACCGGAGAGGGCACTCCACTCTTTTCTGACCGAGGACCATGGTCTCCGATTTGGAGGTGCTGATCTTCATCCCAACAGCGTCGCACTCGGTTGCGAACCGCTCCAATGAAAGTTGTAGATCATGGCTTGAAGAAGCCGTGATGGTTCACAGTCAGAAAAGGGTGCAGTGCCCTCTCCAGATTGGGGAAAAGATCTTGCCCCAAGTGGAGGAGTTCGAGAGTTGGTGTCTTGTTCACGAGTGAGGGTAGGATGGAACGTAAGATTGATAGGCAGAATGGTGCAGTGTCTTCTTGTTAGGGATGTTTCTATCAAAACAAGCCTGAACAAATGAATCAACCAGCCAAGATTGTCTGTCATTTACGCGCGGGGCAGCCCTCGAACTCCGAGGCGAAGCCAGCGTGTTCGACTGCACACATGGTTTTTATTTGCATCAGCATAAGCAATTTGAATATGCAATACATACAGAATGGGAAACTTGACATTTGACTCCATCACACTCTTCCAGTCTATTCTAATGGTTTCAGATTACAAGACATCTTTTGGTGTATGGTGTATTTTCACAAGGCCTGACACATACAAGTTATCTTTCTGGCCATGACGATATTGTTGCTTTAGAGATACTGAGCCTTGTGCTGAACCTCCCTAAGTCATAAGTTACGGCCTTAGAAGCGAGTGAGTCTCACTTTATCTGCTAAGGGTCTAAGAGGTCATCAACACCCCAAGGGAGGTGTTTACAGAAAGGGGTTCTGGCGTTGGGGAGTCACATTCGCGAGGAGGCCGTACCTGGCACCCGTAGCTGTCGAAAGTTTAATTAGAGGCCAGAAAGATACGAATGCATGTGCAACAAAGGGGGCCTGTAAGATTAGTTATAATTTGAAACTTGATAAGATGACAAACTAAACACCAAAACTAACAGATGAACATACAAACTTAAATTTCTTTAACATATCCCTCCTGTTTATCAAGTTTCAAATCTCATCATCAAAGGCTGTCGCTTGAGGGGGGAGAAAAACTACCCAAAAATTCCAAAACTTTGGACAAAAATGGTAGAAACCCATGCCCCAAACGAAGAGCCCAAAAACAATAACAGTTAAAAGATAATAAAGCAAAGCTAAAGCTGTTTTTGGTCCAATACATGTATGTACAAAATAAACCCGGAACATCAAACATTCACAACTGCAACGCTTTTCTGTGAAGTCATCAAAAAGGGTTCACATATCAGTAAAGTCCTCATCATTTTCGGAGTCAGTATACATAGGTTGGTGTTCGGACAGGGCTACAGAAACCTGAGCAGCTACCTTCAATTCCATAGTATTCATGACTTTGGAAATACAAATTTTAAAAATGGGGATTCCACAGGTGATACAAACACAAGATAATAAAAGGCTACAAACGATGAATGCAGCAACTGCAATAATTATGTGTGTCCAATTCCCAAATGCATTTTGTAACCATCGCCAAATGGAGTGAGAATCAACACCTTCCATACTCTGAGTTTTCTCCCTGTAGGCCCTGTGTGTACTGTTCGGTGTTTCGTCATCATCATTCACAACAAAAGAGGTCGTCTGCTGGACACCAGTAACATATATGCAAATTCCCGACCAATAAGGAGACAATTTAGCATACAAAGTGCCTCCACCACAATACCACCACAACTGAGACCGCAGAACAAACCTGGTGAGGTTTTTTGGAACAGTCTCAGTGGTGCTGCATAATGCGGTGTTGATTTTGCCATGGTCAGTGCACTTAATTCGTGCGCACCTATCTCGTTTAAAGCATGTGAAGTCCCCGGAAGATGGGGGGTGGAACAACATTGGTTTGGTTTCTGCTTGCACAATAGGAAAGTGGCTTGAGTATGCTAAACACCGGGAGGAACTTGCTAGGCCTCGGGTCATATTGAGGACACACTCTGACGGGACCGCTTCCACAACCTGCAAAGCGGCACGCGGTTTCATACAAACCACACAATCCTTTTTTAGTGATTTTGCCACTGCCACTATTCGCTCAAGGAAAAGGTTATCACTGATACCAACACCTGTGTCTTCTCTTAACAATGTTTCAATGTCCTCTCCTTTAAAGTGAGTTTTAACGCCCCGTGCTTGTTTTTTTGTTTTCCCCCTTAAGGAGGTGACAATAACATGTGGGTCATTATAGTCCGGTGGCTGCCAATTATAACACAATTTGATTGGGACGTTTGGATGTGCTCCAGTCCCGTGCCATACCCATTGCGTGAGCATAGTGCAGTTTTTTCCATCATTATTTGGAAGGGTTGACATTGGCTGTAACACAAAGGTTATGGTGGGTTCATCAGATGTCGCTACCTTGATGGCTATTTTATTATGCCAATTTAGTGCTCCTTGATTTCTTTTTATTTTTGACCAGTAATCACCATCAACAGAAGTGATATAATTAGACCAGGGCCTCCAATTTGTATTGTCGCCATGAGCACTCATTAGATAAAACCAATAACCTCGCCACTGACTCATGTCAGTTATTTCGGTATATTGTTCTTCTAGTGTAACCCTTCCTGAATAATCTGGTATTGCTGAGACTTTTTCAAACTGGGTTCGGCGGTGTTGGAATTTATCTTTATATCAATGTTAGAATTTAACTTTAACCCAATGTAAACTCAAATAAGTAATCTGACTCCAATTTGCGACCTTACCCAACTCTCACTCATCCAACAATATGCGCGCTCGTTCTGCAATAGAAAGGTATCAGGAAGCCGGCATTTTCACGCACAAAGTGGATTTATTCCCAATACAGATTTTCTACATGGCACCTGGATCTCGGGTCCCTCTCAATACAACTCTACACCTCTCTTGCCACCAGCGAATGTGTTCTACCTCCGAGTTGCCCAGTAATGATTCATACTATACAACATGCAAATGGCACAGACAAAGGCATCCTGGCATGATTCTATTGGCTATGTGTATTGCAGTTAACTTTAGCTCGCTCTCATTGGTCTTTCTCCTCCCGCCGAATCCCGTGGCTCCTCCTGCGTGCGATCCCCCGATGGCCGCTCCTTCCCGGAGTCATCTCGTCTCGCTCAGCACCTTCTGCTTCTAAAACATTCCATTCTTGCACAACCCCCGCAACCAGTTTCGCTTCACCAGTCACACTCTCAGCATTTTACAATATCACATTTTCATACATTGGATGCACCAACATCTAATGAACTATGTTAAGCTCAAACTCTTATATTCCTTTAATAGTCAAATGTATGAAATCCTTTAAGTGTAACTGAAGTTTAGACCATGCTAATGACCAAACCCTCAGGATTGGAATGCAGGAAGATTGGATCACAGCTGCACCACAGGAGGTGTGAACGAGACCCCTCTGAAACAATGGACTTCCATGCCGGGATCAAAAAAGTGGCTCCTAGCAGTCTACTCTTTGTTCAGTTTTTAAATTGACTGCCATTTACATTATCCTTTAGCGGGCCTGCAATTGATTCATAGGAATGGTAATGGCAT
Organism: Idiotropiscis lumnitzeri; assembly: GCF_059441095.1. Taxonomy (NCBI): domain Eukaryota; kingdom Metazoa; phylum Chordata; class Actinopteri; order Syngnathiformes; family Syngnathidae; genus Idiotropiscis; species Idiotropiscis lumnitzeri. The sequence goes on along the minus strand of NC_142400.1, from coordinate 22,926,344 downwards.
ACTCTTGTGAAAGAGAGGTTACATTAATCAGTGTCCCTGAGTCTTTTGTCAGAAGCTGAAGCTTTCCAACTGTGGTCTTTCGTCGGTACACTGAGAGTGTACGTGGTGGAGATCCTATTCGGAGGGACCAGCGTCGCTCGGCCTGTCAGCAGGGAACCGGAGAAGCTTGCACTGCGACTGGTGGATCCAGCCGCCACGCCCCTCAACTTTTGCTGCCGTCGGGGTCACTGCAATCACCTGATGAGGGCCGTCCCAGCGTTCACTGTCCCAACGAGGTCGTTTCAGCACCTTGAGGAAGAGTTGGTCTCCCACATGGACGTGGTTTATCTGTGGATCAAAACACACTGGCCAGTAATTGTGGTCAAACATGTCTTTCATGTGGACTGGGACAGATGTGCCAGTCGCTGGTGGTTCTGGTGAACCTGAGAGTCTATGTGTGAGGCCATATAGGATAAAAAGGGGATAGTGTCCTTCCTTCGGCTGTCACTATCCTCATTGCTGTGATTGAAACACAGTCTGGCTATTGTCTCTTTTTTTTTCTTTGTCTTGATAAGTCAGTTCCATTCGTGCGTTCCACAAGTCCTGCAGACTGTATGCAAAATGACGCTTTGAGTCAATTTTGCAACAACTGTCCCACTTGTTACAAACATTATTCACAAAATGCATCATTTTCACTTTAAATCACTCTTGAAATTCCAAATGTCAGGATAATTCGATTACACAACACTTTTTCCAACTGTTTTAACATCATCATGTGTTGTTGGAAACAACGTAATCCATTTTGAAAACACATTAATTATAACCAAACAATATTGCAACCCAAACAACTAACACTTTGTCTAAAAAAAAGTTTTTTGTTGAAAAGTCTATATGTGGGAACAATTTCATATCATACTTCCCCCTGTTGACACACGACTATCTGCTCGTGTGTCAATCATCTTATTCCTCTAATCAATGAATTAGGCAGCCAGGATTTGCCATCTGCCAATTTGCTGATCCTGTCCTCAGCAATGTTTGCACCTTTGTTTTCTCCCAACGTGTGCATTCAATTAGTGGTGTATTTTTCCCTGGCGTGAGATCAAATTGTCAAGTTGATTTGCTGCGTGAGTGTGTGTGTGTGCATTACCCCTTGCTGCATTGTCAGCGAGGCAGTATTCAATTGTAATCGTGTCATTTTCTGTTCAGAGAATTTTGCATTTACAAATACTTATTTAGACGTGCTTTATGCACAACTTTTCTTTCATCTTTTGTGATTTTTTAAAGCGCCGTTTGCCCAATGTCGACAGAACACATAAACATATATCTTGGCAGTCAGTCCAAATTGTAAAATGTTTTTTAGAAAACATCTTACAATTCTGGATCAGCACAGAAATTTCTGCTGCTTGTCCTGCATATACAGATTTTAATATCCCTTGAAACAAAATGCTTTGTTAAAAAAAAAATTCCCACCCCTTTGCGGCCGTCAAAAAACTGTCTCTCCAGTCGGGAGAAAGGTGTCCAAGAGGTCAGGTCGCTGTTTGGTGGTAATTTGGACTCGGCTTCCACAGTCGTGTGGTGTGCCTTCTACTGGTGCGGGAAAAAGTGACGCTGGGCTGAGCGCACCTTATCAGTGTAATGTGACAATTAGGTCGCCGTGCAATGTGAATGTGGTGGGAAAAGGAATGTCATTTTTTGATTCCTTAAAGCAGCAGTGAAGACTGCTTGATCCAATTGTTGTGACTAATATGCAAGTGATTTCATGAGCCCTGCGCGTCTGCAGCCACACAAGGTCATGAAACCATTTTTTGCAGTCACTTTTTGCTCAAATGGCTCATAGTAATTTGGTAGTGCTAATACATCTTAATCAATGAGTTCACACTTGACAAGTTCAAAAGCTTGTCAGCCTCAAGTGTTCAAACATTTCTTTTTCCTCAAATGTCATTGGCTTGTCATAAATGATGTGTCGTGGTTGCGCGAACCGGGTGAGAGGGAAGGAGGACCCAAGAGCGACAGGAGTGTTTGAGACAGGGTTTATTGGGGAATGAGGAAGGGCGGCTAGCCCGGAGGGGAGCACCGTAAGGCAGGTGTCGGGATGGCGTGCACCGGGAGGTGCTGACGGGCAGGCGTCGGAGCGGTGGGCACCGGGAGGTGCGGACGAGCAGGCGTCGGAGCGGTGGGCACCGGGAGGTGCGGACGTCAGAGCGGGGTGCACCGGGAGGTGCGGTCGGGCAGGCGGAGGTGCGGAAGACGCAGCGCGGCGGACGCCTGGGCACGGCGTGTAGCGGAGAGCGCTGGCGGAATGAGCTCCGGGCAGGAACTCGGGAGCGGTTGCGGGAGGAGCGGATCCGGACGGGCACGGGTCGGCTGGACGGGGAAACAGAGAACACGGAAGTCAGACAAGCACGAGGGCACAAGGAATCGGGCGATCGAAAAGCGTGACGTGACATGGCTAGTACCACACGAGATGAGGAGATAATCCGGCGTCGAGCTCCTGGCGTGGCAGGTTCTTATGCTGCCCGTTGATTGCAGACAACGAGCCGCAGGTGCGCCGGAGCCGACGCCCACTTTCTCCGGAGGAGAGCCTGGCTGGAAGGATCGCGAACCTGCAAATAATCAGAGACTGCCAGGCCCTCCTCCCCAACCCGAACCGTCACAGTACCCCCCCCCCCCTAACGGACGCCTCCTGGCGTCCTACCCGGCTTGTCCGGGTGCAGCGCGTAGAACTCCCTGATGGGGGCGTCGTTGAGGAAGAGCTTGCGCGGGATCCAGGAGCGCTCCTCCGGACCGTAACCCTCCCAATCCACGAGGTATTGGAACCCCCTGCCACGGCGCCGCACATCCAGGACCTTGGATACGGTGTACGCCGGGTGGTCGTCTATCATCAGGGGGGGTGGGGGGGCGACAGTCGGAGGGCTCAGTGGGCTAGAGGATACCGGCTTGAGGAGGGAGACATGGAAGGTAGGATGGATCTTGAGGGAGTCGGGGAGCTTAAGCCGGACGGAGCACGGGTTGATAATTTTTTCAATGGGGAAGGGACCGATGAAACGGGGAGCCAGCTTACGTGAATCGACCTGGAGGGGGAGGTCGCGTGAGGAGAGCCACACTATCTGGCCGGGCTGGTAGTCCGGGGCTGGAGATCGGCGACGGTCGGCCAGGCGCTTGGTCCTCTGGGCCGTCCGGGTGAGTGCGGCCTTCACCTCGGCCCAGACCCCTCGGATCCGGCGGAGGTGCTCCTCGACGGAGGGAATGGCCACGGCATGCTCCTGGTCCTTGAACAAAGGAGGTTGGTATCCAAAGCATGCCATGAAGGGAGACATACCTGTGGCTGTGGTGGAGAGAGAGTTGTGGGCGTATTCGACCCAGGGCAGGGCGTCGCTCCAGGAGTCCGGGTTGCGGGCCACCACGCACCGAAGAGCGGCTTCGAGGTCCTAGTTGGCCCGCTCCGTCTGGCCGTTGGATTGCGGGTGGTAGCCTGAGGAGAGGCTGGCGGTGGCCCCGACCGCCTTGCAGAACTCCCGCCATACCTGAGAGGCGAACTGGGGGCCCCGGTCGGACACGATGTCCTCCGGGATGCCATGGGGTCGGAAGATGTGTTGGGTGAGGAGTTGGGCTGTTTCCAGCGCGGTGGGCAGCTTGGGAAGGGGGACGTAGTGGACGCACTTGGAAAAACGGTCGATGAGGGTGAGGATGACGGTATGCCCATTGGAGGGAGGAAGACCAGTGACGAAGTCTAGGGCGACGTGGGACCAGGGACGGCTCGGGATGGGCAGGGGCTGGAGAAGGCCGGCCGGGACCGCGTGGGAGGCCTTCCCGCAGGCGCAGACGGAGCAGGCCAGCACAAATTCTCGGGTGTCCTTCGCCATCCGGGGCCACCAGAAGCGCTGTTGGAGGAAGCGAAGCGTGCGTGCCACGCCCGGGTGGCAGGTGAGCGAGGATGAGTGCCCCCATTGGAGTACCTGGGACCGCGCTGCGTCGGGGACGAACAGGCGGTCGGAGGGATCCGGGCGAGGGTCGGGTTGCTGCTCCTGGGCCTCTCGGACGACCCGCTCGATGTCCCAGGTGGCCGCTCCCAGGAGGCAGGAGGAGGGTAGTATGGGCTCAGGTGTGTCCGGGCTGGCGGGGGACGAGAACAGACGTGAGAGGGCGTCCGCCTTACCATTGTTCGAGCCGGGTCGGAAGGAGAGGGTGAAATTGAACCGGCTTAGGAACAGGTTCCAGCGCGCCTGGCGGGGGTTTAGTCTTTTGGCGGACTGCAAGTAAGCCAAGTTCTTGTGGTCCGTCCAGACCAGGAAGGCGGTCGGGGTGCCCTCGAGCCAGTGCCGCCACTCCTGGAGGGCCCATACCACCGCCAGTAGCTCCCGGTTGCCCACGTCATAATTCCTCTCGGCTGGGGACAGGCGCCTGGAGAAGAATGCACATGGGTGGATTACTTGGGTACCGGGATCCCGCTGGGAGAGGACGGCCCCCGCCCCGGTGTCGGAGGCGTACACCTCCACGATGAACTGGAGCGAGGGGTCTGGATGCCGGAGTACCGGGGCGCTGGTGAAGGCCCCCTTGAGGCGGGCGAAGGCCTGGGAAGCCGCCTGGGTCCACTGGAACGCGGTGGCTGTGGAGGTGAGTGCGGTGAGCGGACTGGCGACCTTACTGTAGTCCCGGATGAAGCGGCGGTAAAAATTAGCGAATCCGAGGAAGTGCTGAAGCTCCTTCCGGGTGGCGGGCTGGGGCCACTCCACTACGGCCTGGATCTTGGCCGGGTCGGGACGAAGTTGCCCCCGGGCGATGATGTAGCCCAGGAATGGCACGGACGAGACGTGGAATTCGCACTTTTCGGGTTTCACATAGAGGCGATTTTCCAGGAGGTGCTGGAGGACCAGTCGGACATGTCGGCGGTGATCTGAGAGAGAATGGGAGAAGATGAGAATGTCGTCAAGGTGTATGAATACGAACCGGTTGAGCATGTCGCGGAAGACGTCCGTTATTAGGACCCGGAAGACGGCGGGGGCGTTGGTAAGGCCGAAAGGCATCACCAAATACTCGAAGTGTCCCAGGGGTGTGTTGAACGCCATCTTCCACTCGTCCCCCTCCCGGATGCGGACCAGATGGTACGCGTTCCGCAAGTCCAGTTTGGAGAACACCTGGGCCTCCGCAGTGGGACGCAGGCAGTGGGAGTGGCAGAATTCACTCCATCCGGTGAGGACGCACTTCCTCCAATCGATGGCGGGGTTGTGGGTCTGGAGCCACGGAAACCCTAAGACCAGGGGAACCTGGGGGGAGTGGATCAGGAACAGCCTGATGGACTCCCGGTGGTTGCCAGAGACAATGAGGGTCAGGGGGGTGGTCTGTTGGGAGACCTGGGCGATGAGGTGCCCGTCCAACGCAACCACCCGCCGGGGGGAGGCGATGGGCTCCATGGTGACCCCGAGTTGGCGTGCTAGGGTCAGGTCCAAGAAGCTGCCGTCGGCCCCCGAGTCGACCAGCGCGGTGACCGCGAGGGGAGCGTGTTGGCCCAGCAGACGGGCAGGGACTGACATCCGGGGGGAAGAGCCAGTGGCAGATACCAGCAGGCTCGGCGTTGGGCTCTCCGTCAACGACGAGCCTGATCCTTTGGTTTTGCTGGGGCATACGGCAAGGAAGTGACCGGGTAGGCCGCAGTACAGGCAGAGCTGATGGTACAGGCGTCGCTGGCGCTCCTGGGGATCCAGGGTAGTCCTTCCCACCTGCATGGGTTCGTCCGAGCCGGTCGTGGGCTGGACCGGAGACGGCGGGCGGCCTTCGGCGCGGGGGGTTGCTGCACGGACGGCGGCCCTGGGTGGTCGTCGGGACCGATCGGCCTGCCGATCCCGAAGCCGGTGGTCCACCTTGATGGCCAGGATGATCAGCTCCTCGAGGGTCGAGGTCTCGTCGCGAACGGCCAGCTCATCCTTGAGGGCGTCGGTCAGCCCGTTCAGGAACACCTCGCGGAGAGCCGGTTCGTTCCAGCGGCTCTCGTGTGCCAGAATACGGAACTCGACCGAGAAGTCTGCGGCGGAACGGGAGCCTTGTTGGAGGGAGAGGAGTCGGCGTGATGCTTCGCGCCCTTGCACCGGGTGGTCGAAGACGCGGCGCAGTTCCTGGCAGAAGTCCGCGTAGGTGGACATCGCCGGCGACGCCGCCTCCCACAGCGCGGTCGCCCATTTGGCGGCGCGGCCGCGGAGCAGGTTGATCATATACGCGATCTTGGCCCGATCGGTGGAGTAGCTGTGGGGTTGTAGATCGAAGACCAGGGAAGTGCTGAGCAGGAACTGGCTACACGAGCCCAAGTCCCCGGAGTAGGGTTCAGGGGTAGGGACGTGGGGCTCCCGACCGCCCGCGTAAGGCGCCGCGGCGGCTGGGGGAGCCGGGGCCGCGTAACTGGGGAGGTTGGAGAGAGAAGCGAGCGAGCCCACCTGATTCGAGAGGTGCGTGAGCTGGCGATTGATGGCCTGGAAGGAGCCCGGGCACTCCTGCAGCATCCTCTCATGGCGCTCGAGCAAGCTGCCCTGGTGGGCGAGCGCTTCTCCCAGGGAGTCCGGGGTCGCTGGGGTCCATTGGCTTGGCCGGATTATTCTGTCGTGGTTGCGCGAACCGGGTGAGAGGGAAGGAGGACCCAAGAGCGACAGGAGTGTTTGAGACAGGGTTTATTGGGGAATGAGGAAGGGCGGCTAGCCCGGAGGGGAGCACCGTAAGGCAGGTGTCGGGATGGCGTGCACCGGGAGGTGCTGACGGGCAGGCGTCGGAGCGGTGGGCACCGGGAGGTGCGGACGAGCAGGCGTCGGAGCGGTGGGCACCGGGAGGTGCGGACGTCAGAGCGGGGTGCACCGGGAGGTGCGGTCGGGCAGGCGGAGGTGCGGAAGACGCGGCGCGGCGGACGCCTGGGCACGGCGTGTAGCGGAGAGCGCTGGCGGAATGAGCTCCGGGCAGGAACTCGGGAGCGGTTGCGGGAGGAGCGGATCCGGACGGGCACGGGTCGGCTGGACGGGGAAACAGAGAACACGGAAGTCAGACAAGCACGAGGGCACAAGGAATCGGGCGATCGAGAAGCGTGACGTGACATGGCTAGTACCACACGAGATGACGAGATAATCCGGCGTCGAGCTCCTGGCGTGGCTGGTTCTTATGCTGCCCGTTGATTGCAGACAACGAGCCGCAGGTGCGCCGGAGCCGACGCCCACTTTCTCCGGAGGAGAGCCTGGCTGGAAGGATCGCGAACCTGCAAATAATCAGAGACTGCCAGGCCCTCCTCCCCAACCCGAACCGTCACATGATGTCCAGCAATAGTCGTGATTTCTAAGTACTTTGCAATCCATGCCTGGCAATAATTGCATACACCTATAAGGGACATCATTTACTTCTTTGTTATTGGTTTTAGGGCTCGGGCAACGCCTTCTTTTTGCTTGTCACCAAAAATGCGCCCCTTTTCAGTCAAAATGCGGCCTAAATATGTGACTTCCTTTTTTAACAGCTGCATCTCATCGGTTCAGTTTGATGACGCATTAAGTAATTCTCGAGGTCAAACATATGTTTAATCTCTTCCTCAATGTCCTCACTGTTGTCACTGTCAGAGGGGGAATCCAGAGGTTTGGACATCAACTCGCAGTCCGAAGCCCCACTGGGGTCCCGGCCTAGTCATTCATTTTCAGGTGAATCATCAACATGGCGTTGACTGGGCTTAACTTTTCCCCCACACTTACGAGCGAGATGACCTTTTTCACCGCAATTGAAGCACTTGCCTTCTTTGAACCACTGTTGATGTTTGGGTGACAATTTGGACAAGTCAAATGGATTTCTTTTTTGGTATTTTTGTCCGCGTGATTTTTCTTTGTTATTACGACTCGGTCCCGAAAAATTTATGTTCATAACAGGACGTTCTGTTTTTTCCTTTTTCTGTTCGACACGTTCATAATTTCGTGCAGAATTTAGGATTTTTTCCTCCATTTGACAAGTCGGCCAATTTAAATTAGGTTGTTTTATTTTAAAAGCCTGTCATTTTCTTTTTCCTTTTCACCTAATCACAAATTTCTTATCACAAAAGTGAACATGTTAATTCTATTTTATTTCCTATAAGCCTAATCTAGTTCCTATCCTCATTCATTTGTTCAAATGACACACTGTTCAATCACTAACTCTCTCTCTCCTTCTCCCCACCTGGGATCTCTTCACAGGCTGCTCCTTCTACACGCACCTGATTTACGATCACACCTCCTCTTTGCCTCCTGCAAAGGCTTCTCCTGCTCCCAATTTCCAAATTCACTGTAGCTTTTTCAAAACCACTCAAAACTACCAATGTGTCGAATAAAAAATTCAAAATCAGGAAACGCCTATGCTTTTGCAAAGATTCCTCATGTTCACTTTCAAAACCTTCATTGAATCTTTCATAACACCTCCTTCTCTCATTCAATTCATGCACCCAACTCAGTGTCTTACATCCCTCAACCACATAGGTTCTAATTCTGTTACTCTATACAGTTTTCCACTTGCAAATCTGCCTATGACCTCTTTCTCACTTGCCCTATCATTTGGACTTCATCAATCCTTTCTATGGAACATTAATTGTTCCTTTCCCTTTTCTACACATTATTTTTCTTTTCTTATTAACTTCCAATCTCTACACTGCAAAGTTTCCCTGGACTTTATTATACTACCTAATACCCCATTTTTTGAAAATTGGACCAGTTTGTCAACACCTAGGGTGTTCTAAAAACTGGTTTCTCATCAGTAGGACAGCAACTCAATTTTCCTGTTGTGGCAATTCTCACTTCAACTTTTTCAGGTGGAGATTTCTTGTCTATTACATCCACAACAGTCTGCTGTTTATAATCCTACTGTATTACATGGGATAAAATACCAAATGGTATTTGTAATCCCCAATCACACCATTCACTCACTTTGCATACAGTTTTTTCGCAAACCTCCGCAAACAAAATGATCTACTCACCCCACACACTCGCACACACTCCAGCTCACTGACTCAACCCCCACCCTTTTCTCTTCTTTGTTCTCACACACACACATAGTCAGACACAGACATATACACGGGCCCACAAAACAACACACACAGTTCTCAACATTGAACAGCTACAAACGAGAAGCTAATCAATATTTTTCAATTTCAGCTAACCTACATTTTTCCTTTATTTCAAATTCGGAAAGTTGACAGTTAACTTCCTTCATCAATTTTGCCGCCATTTCTGACAGTCTTAATTGTTATGGTGTCTAGTTATGGTTCCTCAGTGTTGAGAAAAATTCAAATTGCCTGACTTTGGGTTGAATACCAAGCTTCTACTCCCAATTTGGAGCGGGTATTCCTGGGTGTTTTTACTCACAACCCTCGGTCAGTTTGAGATTTCTCAAATGTTGGACATTCATACAGTACACATACACACTCACAGATTGATCAGTTCTGTGTCCGTGAAAATAGATAAACTATTTTCATCTTCTAGAAATAACAAACGTTGTACTATCACTTCCAAATATAGTAATAATTACATCTGTACTCTACCAGAAATAAGAACCCCTAAATCTGTCTTCCAGAAAAAAACAACAGTTAATTCTGTACTATCCGAGCAGATATAATCAATTACACTTGTACTCTCTACCAGACAAGGAATACCTTAATCTGCCTTCCAGAAAAAACAACAGTTAATTCTGTACTGTCCGAGTCTTCCAACAAGTCTTCCAAAATAGCAAAGTTAAATCTGTATTTCTTCCAGAAAATAGCTAAGCTAAGATGTACTATCTCTTCGGGTAAAGGAACTCCCTGAAACCCTACTATCCTCTTCAAAAACCCAAAAACTCAAGTTTTTTACTATCTGTTGTATACAACCACTGACCTGTGACAATCTCTCCGCTGGTCGAGACACTCGCGGTTCATGGATGAAGTCTGTGTTCTCTCCGGTGGAGGATGGCCGAGGACTGGCCTCCTGGAAGAGAGGACTTTTCACGATGGCGCCGTTTTCAGTCGTCGTCAATCGTCCACCGCAGATCACACGTTTTCATCCGGCATTCGAAGGACCAAGTAATGTTAGGGATGTTTCTATCAAAACAAGCCTGAACAAATGAATCAACCAGCCAAGATTGTCTGTCATTTACGCGCGGGGCAGCCCTCGAACTCCGAGGCGAAGCCAGCGTGTTCGACTGCACACATGGTTTTTATTTGCATCAGCATAAGCAATTTGAATATGCAATACATACAGAATGGGAAACTTTACATTTGACTCCATCACACTCTTCCAGCCTATTCTAATGGTTTCAGATTACAAGACATCTTTTGGTTTATGGTGTATTTTCACAAGGCCTGACACATACAAGTTATCTTTCTGGCCATGACGATATTGTTGCTTTAGAGATACCGAGCCTTGTGCTGAACCTCCCTAAGTCATAAGTTACGGCCTTAGAAGCGAGTGAGTCTCACTTTATCTGCTAAGGGTCTAAGAGGTCATCAACACCCCAAGGGAGGTGTTTACAGAAAAGGGTTCTGGCGTTGGGGAGTCACATTCGCGAGGAGGCCGTACCTGGCACCCGTAGCTGTCGAAAGTTTAATTAGAGGCCAGAAAGATACGAATGCATGTGCAACAAAGGGGGCCTGTAAGATTAGTTATAATTTGAAACTTGATAAGATGACAAACTAAACACCAAAACTAACAGATGAACATACAAACTTAAATTTCTTTAACACTTCTGTAATGAGGTCCCTGTATTGGTCTGTCATGGTGAAGAAGGAGCTAAGCCAAAAGGTGAAGCTTTCAGGACACTGGCATTTAGAACCACCTCAGAGATGGTTTTGAAAAGTGGTTCCATTCTAACCACTTGACTCTGAAGACCTCTAATGCTACAGTTTGAGATGAGTTAGAAAAATAGAAATCAGAGACAGTGGAATAAAACTGTGTTGGGCAATTCATATGTGGCATACATTCATATTCAATATTATTAGGGCCCGAGCAGCGACCGTTGCGAGGTCCCTATTGTTTTTGTAGAAATTATTATTAGGGCCCGAGCAGTGACCTCTGCAAGGTCCCTCTTGTTTTTGTAAAAATTATTATTATTAGGTCCCGATCGTTCGATCGCATTTGTGACCCTCTAAACATGCACGAAAACTCACCAAACTTGGCAGTCTCATCGGGCATGGCAAAAAATTTTATATTTTGGCGTCGTCGCAAACGACGCAAACAAAATGGCTCTCTAGCGCCAACTAGAATGGGAAAAATCAAAGGAAATCCTGGCCCGTTTGACCTAGGCCTCCGAAAATTGCCGGCACGTGTAGTATCCCGTGATGTACATATAATTTCTTTGACGACAAAAGTCCAATATGAACAGGAAGTGGTTTATAAATTTTTGAAAGTCCAACTTTCGCCCTTTTTTGCATGTTTACAGGGGTCATTCTTTTGCACCCTAATCCTAGAGGGTTCATCCGATTGCCTTAAAATTCTGGCTGTACCATCCTAAGACCTGGGACAAACACTGGGGCAACAATTTTTAGTTTCCGAAATACTATATGACGGGGACGGGGCTTCAAAGTTCTCACTTAATATTTCCTTCGCCGCAATGGACAAAATGCTTAATAACTCTCCTGTACATGCTGTTAAAAAGCCAAAACTGCACATGTACATAAAGAGTCGGTACCCGAAGACATCTATATGTTTATATTCAGTTATATACCTTGCGCCACCCAGTCGCAACAAAAAATATCATTTTTTTACATTTTGACGTACTGCTCGGTGCCCTTTTAATGAATCCGACTGAAAATTTGCTAGAAAAAACTCAAAACATTGATCTTACTCTATCCCGATTTTTGTGACTTTCCGTCAAAGGGCGTGGCTATTACGGTTCCGCAAAGTCTGATTATTCACAGTGGAAACAAAAGCTCCGGCAAGATGACTCAGATGATACTATCTTCTCGAAATTTTTCACATTTGAGAATATTTCAGCCCTAGAGACATCTACCAATTTATTTTTGATCATCGTAGTAGTAGCGCCACCAACTTGTCGAAGCAAATACAAATTATTTTCGTTGATGTTTTTCTCCGAGCAGGTTAACAATGTCGCCCTCATATTTGCTCAGCTGAGTGTTTAGGCCTTCAGGATGTCACAATACGAAATTAGTAATTTTTTTGTGAAAAGCTGTGGGCGTGGCATCGCCCATATTGCCAATAAAACAGCACGTATTTTGAGGTTCTAAATATGAACGAAAACTCATGGAACTTTGCAAACACATCTGGCCTGACAAAATCATTTCATTAGTTTCTCGTGCGTTTTTTTCTTTTAAATGGCTCTCTATCGCCCTCCAGAAATTCTCAAAAGAGCAGCCCCGGTTGTGTGTTTCACCAATCTTTTTGAAAATTTTATGGAGAATGTATTAGGCCTAGACCTACCAAAAAGGAACGTGAACGTATTGTTATGATGTAAATATTAAACACAGCAAAAAAGCGCTTCTATTTTTACAAGCGCATATGCAAATCACTACCACGGGCATTATCTAGCATTTAGCCTACAAGTACGTTCAAATGTACAACTCCACATAGGCAACTTATAAAGAACAGACGATGTATAATCAAATTCTTCCCGGTTAAACATTCGAACGGCGCTATTCCCAAACTAATTGGTACAACCATACTCCATACACTGTGGCATTTTCGGCTTCGAGAAAGAAAACAACTTTAAACCGCTTCGCACGTAGCAGCGCAAGATGGATACCTATAGTTAACCCATTACGTAGATAGAACACTTAGCATCTCTGTAATGAAAACATTACATTACAATGATTGCAACTTACAACGATGCAGAGTGCGAGACAGCTGAATATCCAAACCTCGTTCGGTCTTCTTAAATCTGATAGACTCAGAACTACGATGGTATTTCACACGAGGCATCTGGATAATAAGCTGTAAATTAAGCTTTGTTTTTTTACGTAAAAATACGTGGGACATGATAACAAAATGGCACAATCACTGGTAATTCAAGAGATGCTTACCGTTCACCCTAAAGAATCCCTCTTTGATACGTTGATAATATTAAATGCAAATCCTTTTGTCTGAAGTATTTCCTCAATTTACACACACAAAATTCGAAAACACACAAAAGGAGAGATTAAAAAATGTGCCTCCGTTCAAATAGAAAGTACAAATTTGGATAGACCAATGAGGCTAATGAAGGCGGTGCTACGATAATGTTGGTTGCAAAGACATCTGGCCGGAGGAGGGGCCCTGATTGTGCGGCGAACTTTATTTAACATTTGCACATCGTACAAAAAAATCTGACAATCAGCAATAACTGTGCTATGGATATATAAAATGTCCTTCTTGAATATCAAGCAAATACAAAACAAAACAAACAAAAGTGGTTTACATATACATGTTTTGAAGGTAGCTAATTAGACAAGCATATAATTATGCATTAAAGTTCAATAAAATGTACAAAATGTACACAATGTTTTTGGTCTATCCATGAATGCTATCCATTGTTCTCTTGAGTGCTTTAGTCTAAGCCAGTGGTCTTAAATTGCATCATCTATAAACTTACAGGATGTTCGTTGCTTGTAGTTTGTGCAGAAGGAAACTACTATAGCTCAAGCATTCATTTTTTGTTCTGCTATGTCTTGACCAAGATTTCTGCATTTAAGAACAGTGGTTGTTGTGAATCAGAGCAGAACAACTGTACCGCAATAGACTTTGTATAATGGGTAGTGCAAAAACAACATAGAAAACAGTTATATGCAACACTTTAATGAACAGGCAGAACTACAAACAGCTGAGCCAGACCCACACATGAACAACAAAATGTACCACAGTATTAAAATGTAATTTCTACATTAATGGTTTTCTGTTGTATAAAGTTGTATTGTATTGTATGGTAATATTTTGTATTGTAGCAACCTTGTAAATAGTTCACAAGTTCTGTGTTTTCCTGTTCCCCGGAGAGGCTGTGAAGGCAACAGGGGGTTGGTAAATAGCATCGCAAGAAGAAAGAGATCGAAGAGATCTTTCTACTTTTTTAAACTGACCGAATAGTCAGCGTTATATTGGTTGTCTCAGCTTAATTACGGCCAACATTAACCTTTTCTTATTAATACAAGAGTTGCTGCTCGATATCCGCCTGCCCTGATTTCTTCTTCAACGTTTCAGTATGTATCACAGTGTTTATTTTGCCTTAATTGGCGCCTCTCCTATTAGCGTTGGTATTTTTGCAGTGTAAAGTAAAGTATTCATTTTGTTACTATATGTTATCACAAAACAAATGTTAAAACCTTTTTTGCCCTTCCTGTTATGTTGTTGGGGTAATGGACCCGTTTTACAAATATCCTGGCCACTATTTACTTTTTCGTTTCTTCTTATTAATACTCTATAATACTATACATTTTCATTTTTGTAGTGCATTTCATAACAGATGGAGCTGTAACAAAGCGCTTTCCTACAGAAGCGTATTGCATTGAGAAAAAAACCAACTTGTTTTTCTGAGTATTTTTTTGGGGGGGGGCCTTTGTTGTTTTCTATATTTTTTTTTCTTCTCTGTTTTATGGAGTATTTTTTTCTGTTTTCCGGTGTAATTTTTTTCCCTGTTTTTTGGAGTAATTTTTTTCTGTTTTTCGGACGTTTCTTTTCTCTCTCTCTCACTCACTCACTCATGCAACCTTTCAATAGGCACGGTCTTACATTTGACGACTATGTATAGTGATTGACCAGGTCTGAAACTCTTGTTCAATTGTCAGGTTTTTATAAAAAAAAAAAATAGACCGTGATAAATTATTTCCTCCATTAAGGACCACAATAAATTTTCCCTAACACATGAGAAATGTGTTATGGACAGAAGAATCAATGGCTACACCTTGATTTCATTTGGTGTGATAAAATCCACGGTAATGTGGCATCATAGGATTATACCTTAATGCCCAGTCGCAGCAGAAGAATAATTCTGATATGTAGACAACTTCTCTCGTTAGCCAACTGGCGTAGTTTATTTCAGCAACACACACGAACTGCTCTTCTGCAGAGCCAAACGCAGAGAGAGAGAAAAAAGGCTTGAACACCGGCCTAACATTGCTTCGTCTGTTAGCGACAGCACCCCTTGTGGCAAATAAGCACATTACAGTAACAAGCAGTCATACAATAACACTCAACACTCCCACTTATGAATGACTTGTATACTGTACAACTTTCACAAAGACATTAAAAAAATCAAATAACATGACATTTGAATGTCAAATATTTACATGCCAAACAGGACCCCTGTAAATTTCTTCAATTTAGATTTGGTAACAGGCTTGGTCATAACATCTGCTGCCATGTCATTTGTGGGACAGTAAACAAGTATCATCTTCTCATCTTTTATAGTGGATCTAATGAAATGATATTTGATGTCCACATGTTTACACCTCTGCCTGTACACAGGGTTCCTCGCAAGTGCGATAGCCCCTTGATTGCCCTCATGAATGATAGTTTTCGTGTTAAAGGAGTGGAAGAGTTTAAACCTGGCTAGTTTTATTCGATGTCCTGCATCTTGTGTCACTGTTATTCTGTGGAATGCTGAGTGTGTGGCTGGTGAAGCTGAACAAAGAAAGTGAAAGAATGTGAAGGTTTGGGAGGTTTTAGGTTGGTGCCTGGCGCAGACAGACACCTCGAGGGGGAAGGGGTCGACAAGAAACTGGACCCTTCAACCACAAGCAGGAGGAGCCACCACTTGAAGAAAGACCAAGAAAAGCAAGCTAAAGTTAACTGCAGGATACACATAGCCAATAGAATCATGCCAGGATGCCTTTGTCTCTGTGCCATTTGCATATTGTATAGGATGAATCATTACTGGGCAACTCGGGTAGTACATTCACTGGTGGCAAGAGAGGTGTAGAGTTGTATTGAGAGGGACCCGAGACCCAGGTGCCATGTAGAAAATCTGTATTGGGAATAAATCCACTTTGTGCGTGAAAATGCCGGCTTCCTGATACCTTTCTATTGCAGAACGAGCGCGCATATTGTTGGATGAGTGAGAGTTGGGTAAGGTCGCAAATTGGAGTCAGATTACTAATTTGAGTTTACATTGGGTTAAAGTTAAATTCTAACAGTGATTTAAAGATAAATTCCAACAGTGTACACATAGTCATCAATACCTTTTAACAGTTGTTCCAAATGAATACACTCCTGTATTGTTTGGGCTAAAGCCATGTATTCTGCCTCACAGGTAGATAGTACTACTGTTTGTTGTTTCTTGGTCCTCCAAGAGACCAGTGCAATGTCTTTACACATGCTCACACAATACCCTGTGGTACTGCGTCTGTCAGTGGCGTCCGACGCCCAATCTGCATCACTGTAAGCTCGAATGCCAAGACCCTCGCTGATCTTTCTGAAACAGAGCTTTTTGTCGGTTGTATCTCTGAGATAACGCAAGACATGTTTGACCGTGATCCAGTTCTTATCTGTGGGTTCAGAAAAATGTTGCGATAGTCGGCTCACCACAAAACATAGATGTGTGCAGGTGGCCAAATCTATGAGACTGCCAACCGCTTCTCTGTACATTTTCACGTCAGTCATTCTAGGCGCATCTTCAGTGTAGTCTAGTTTTTGTTCGCAGGGTGTTTCCCTTGTTCTACACATTTGCATGTCAAAACGGGTAAGGATCTTTTCCACATACTTTGTTTGTGACATGTATACACAGCCTTCCGACTGGCTGAAGACCATGCCAAGGAAATGTTTTAATCTGCCTAGATCCTTCATTTTAAACTTGATGGAGAGCATGCTCTTCACTTGTTCTAATCCACTTGTGTTATTGGCTGCAATGATAAGGTCATCCACCCAGATAACAATTATCACTTTCCCTTCTACTTTCGACTCCTTTGTGTATACACAGTGGTCTGCTGGGTTCTGGATAAATTTGTTCTCGGTTAGGTATTTGTGAAGTAATAAATTCCAATTACGTCCAGATTGCTTTAGGCCGTAAATGGACTTCTCCAGCTTACACACTAGCCCATCTCTTCCTTTCTCATAACCCTCAGGTTGTTCCATGTATATTTCTCGATCCATGGGGCCGTGCAAATATGCTGTTTTTACGTCCATTTGGTGTAAGATTAAGTCATCCTGGGCAGCCTTTTGCATTACTACCCGTAGACTAGTCAGATTCGCTGTCGGTGAGAATGTTTCACCATAGTCTATTCCTGCTCTCTGGCTATATCCCTTAGCCACAAACCTGGCCTTGTACATCTCACGTCCATCACTGTTTTCCTTGATTGAATAGACCCACTTTCCTCCCACTGTCTCCCGGCCTTCTGGCAATTTAGTCAAAGTAAAAGTTTGGATGTTCTCTAAGGACTTCATCTCCTCATCCATTGCTTTCTTCCATCTTTCTGACTCAGTTGATGTCATGGCCTCTTTAAAGTTTTGGGGAATATTACACATTACTCGGTAGCAGTAGTCTATACTCACGAGTGTACTGTCCTCCTCCTCACTGCTGTCTTGACTATAATCTTTTAGATAACCCGGTGGTCTATGTTCTCGGGTAGGATATCTTCCACTGCTTGGGACCTGTGGTGTCCCTTTAGGGTGCTTGTCATCATCGTCCTTCGGTAGTTTTGAACCACCAGTTTGTATGTCTGTGCTCACACTTGGTTGTGTGGTGTCTTTGACTTCACAACTCACTGTAGGTTCCAGTTCTAACTCATAAGTCTGCGTTTCGTCTTCACATGTTGTCCTGGTGACAAACTTTACCAGTCTATGCTTTTGTACTTTTCTCTCGCTGGGATAATAAACTAGAAAGGCTGGACTACCTTTGTCGTGCCCCACAAAATGTCCTTTTTCGCATCTAGAGTCTAGTTTACCCCTGTCTTGTTGATAGGCATAGCATATTGACCCGAATTTGTGCATCCTTGATAAATTACACATTTTTCCTGTCAGTGCTGTGTATGGTGTGGTGCCAGTATGCTTATTAAAACACCTATTTCTTGTATATGCTGCCTCCTGAACAGCATAGTGCCAGAGGCTCTTTGGTAAGTTGCAGTCAATAAGCTTACACCTGGCCATCTCAAAGAGAGTACGCCATTTCCTCTCTGCTACGCCATTCTGGTCTGGGGAATAAGGGCAGGAGGTTTCATGTCTAATCTTGTTCTTTCGTAGCAGTGTCTTAAAGTCTCCGTTTGTGAACTCTGTTCCATTGTCTGATCGTCTGCACTTAACAGTGCCATAAGGTGCTACATCAGATAAGAACTTCTCTGTAGCTTGAAGAGCATCACTCTTTGCTTTCAAAAAATAAACAAATACAGCCCCTGTATACACATCTGTAAAAGATTGCACATACTTAAAACCATCAATGGATTTGTTGCTTATCGGACCAGCTAAATCTGTGTTCACCAGTTCTAGCGGTGTCTTTACCTTGTCAGTTGGAGTTCGGTTTCTCGTTTGGGTGAACTTCCCTTTTATGCATACATCACATTCTTTAACAGGCTTGTGTTTTGCACCACTAATGTGCATGCCAACTGTTACATTTTGCAATTTCAATATATCCCCATTGCAGTGCCCCATTATCTCATGCCATGTCTGAATATCATGGCTGACTTTACACACATCGTTTTCATCACACGCTGTTTTCAAGTAGTACATTCTGTTATGCACATAAATGTCAAAAGGTGCCGTAAGAACGTCTTCACCTTCCTTGAAGAACACTTCGGCACCGTTAGCCGTAGCTGACTTCACAGAAAACAGTTCTTGAGGGAAGGATGGGATGTATCTTTAACGCGACTTTACACCGACGCCCCTTACTGTCTATTAAACATACCTATGCATCTCCCTTGCCTTGTGCCAGCCCAAAAACACGTTTTCCATCTGCTAGTTCCATGCTGTGTTTCTCCGGCCTGAAATCGCTCACAAAGTTCTTAAACCGTCTTTTGTCATTCATAATGTGGGACGATGCACCTGTGTCCACAATCAGTACCGTTTGTTGCAATTGCTGTGTTGTCCAGCTGGTATCCTCAGTCTCCATCCTGAAGGAGTAATCCTCACCTCCAGTTTCTCTCCTGGCGTCATCATGTTGCATTTCATGGCTGCCACCGCCGTCATCTTCTCCGCCATCTTGGACGCATGCGTACCGGGCGCTCTGTCCGCGCTTCTTCCGGCATGCTTTGTCCGCGTCTCCCATGTGTTTACAGAAACTACACCAAACAGTCTTTGAGCAGTCATCTTTACGGTGACCCTTTTCGCCGCATCGCCAACACGCCAGCCCCGTCGGCGGTCCGCTTTTCTTCTTTTGCGCAGCGGAAGCGTGCTGGGCCCATAACCTAATAAAATTCACGGTAATGTGGCATCATAGGATTATACCTTAATGCCCAGTCGCAGCAGAAGAATAATTCTGATATCTAGACAACTTCTCTCGTTAGCCAACTGGCGTAGTTTATTTCAGCAACACACACGAACTGCTCTTCTGCAGAACCAAAAGCAGAGAGAGAGAAAAAAGGCTTGAACACCGGCCTAACATCGCTTCGTCTGTTAGCGACAGCACCCCTTGGGGCAAATAAGCACATTACAGTAACAAGCAGTCATACAATAACACTCAACATGGTGTAATATTTAATGTTACGTCACTGATGGTGTAGTGGTACACTCGACTGAGTTGTGTGCAGGCAGCGTGGGTTCAGTTCCCACTCAGTGACGGTGTCTATGTCTGCCCTGTGACTGGCTGGCAACCAGTTCAGGGTGTAGTGCGCCTTTCGCCCGGATTCAGCTGGGATAGGCTCCAGCACCCTCCCGCGACCCTGCACAGGATAAGCGGTGTGGATAATGACGTGACATGACATTTAATGTTACAAAAATTAGCATTGGCAAAAGGGGTGCCAAGACTCGAACCACTAAGTTCAGCAACATTTACAGTATGTTGTGTTTCATCTGCATTTTGACTTGCGAAGCAGCACTGCACTTTTCTTGAACTTTATGCGCAAACACCTGACAAATAAACCCCATTACTCAAAACTAAACGACAACTAAGCATTTTCTCCATAAGTAACTTTAGTAAATACTCATATAGATATGGTCAACGAACCTAAAAATGTAATTTCAGTTCAGAAATTATGTCTATGTATGTAAGTTCTTATCTATTGTTTTTCAACAGATGAACATATCTCCAACCAAATTTGCTTCTGATAAGGACCCAGAATTGAATTTGATAAGGAGCAAATTGCAACTTATGTCTGTGAGTTTTACGCCATATATAAAGCCTGGAAGATTAAAAATAAAAATGTATGTGTACGTGTAAGTTAAGCATTGCTATCCATGTACAGTCCTACTATGGAAGCATGTTTTTATTTGCTACTTGAGTCTTGCCGCGCATTGCGTAACATATGAACGATCATAGATGGGACAGTTGTGTCATGGCTCCAACCGACCAACTACGTTTGCCATCAAAGACAGTAGCCAAATACGGTTTGGAGACCAGCCATCACTCTGTCCGTCTGACTGTCTGTCAAAAATGTACTTGCTGTCCTTGATGCAATTGAATAATTTGTGATTACAGTACGCATGCAATGACGCTGGTATCAATCGCCATTACCTGTACCAAAAGAGCATTGCCGTTAACGCTCACGTCATGAAGCACCTGGTCCAGTTGACATGAGTCTTCCGAGCCTTGGAGAGTAACTGGCCTTCCTGAAAAAACATGTCAAAGATGTGGAAACTAAATTAGAGGTCTCTGAATCGTGTCTAGCATTTACACGTGATGGTAAGCTGCATGTTACACGCACACAAATGCACCAAGCACACACATATATCTCTGAACACACACGCACACACAATAGCTCTCGATATTAACATTATCCTCATCATCATATTATCAGTGTGAAACATGTGGCAACAAGTAGACAGGGAGTAACAATGATCGCCCTGCTTGTTCTAATCATTACATTGGAACATTTGAGGATTACTAAATGGAAGAAAAAACATCCTGCACAACTCCCAGCCCTTTCACAAGAATATCTATTGTACAGTATGAATATTACAAACATCCTAAACATACCTCTTATGAACATGCAACAAAAATAAAAACATGATTCTGATTTCAATACAATGCAACCAAATATCAAACAAATACATTAAGTAGCATTTTGTTTCTTTCTTTTACAGAATATCACACGCAAACACCTAGACTGAAGACGCCTCAGAGGACTCCGATAGTGACTAAATCAACTCATAACAAACAACTATATATCTATAATGTGTACTTTTTTTTATATTGGGGTGCTAAATAAATAACTTGTCGTGTGATAAATGTTACTTTGTGATGAATGTTTTTTGGGGTGGTGGAGAGACAGAAACAACGATGACAATTACTTCCTTTTTCAATAATAACACACAATGGCACCAGCAGTGGAGGACTTTTCGTGTTTCTTTTGTTGCACTGACAACTAGACAGCACATGCGAGTTCTATATCAGCCAATAAGGCAATGCGCAATTTGTTACCAAATAGATGCAAATCAAACCCTTAATTTAACTGAATGTACACAATATATGTTCTTTTTTATTTTCACAAAAGACTCCACATCTGCTCCGATTCTTAGTTTGATAATTTCTTAAATTCGCTGGAGTTCTGGACATATTGCTAGTCAGATATCTGAGCAGCTTTTTTTTTACTCACGAGGACCTGCACCCGCATCTGTGCAGTTGGAAGACATATATTGCACTTATTTCTCGTACATATTTCACATTTCCTACGTGCCAGTGCCCCAGCATTGCCAGGGTTGCGAGGGCCCTATATAGCTGCTCGCAGCGCTAGTATTATTATTTTTTTTCTATTTTCCGATCGTTCAATGGCATTTTTGACCCCCTAAACATGCACGAAAACTTACCAAACTTGGCAGTCTCATCGGGCATGGCGAAAAATTGTATATTTTAACGTTGTCGTAAATGACGCAAACAAAATGGCTCTCTAGCGCCAACTAGAGTGGTAAACATCAAAGGAAATCCTGGCCCGTTTGACCTCGGCTTCCGAAAATTGCCAGGCACGTGTAGTACCCCGAGATGTACATTTAATTTCTTTAACAACATTAGTCTATAATGAACAGGAAGTGAGTTATTTTTGAAAGTCCAACTTTCGCTGTTTTTTGCACGTTTACAGGGGTCATTCTTTTGCACCCTAATCTTACAGGGTTCAGCCGATTGCCTTAAAATCACGGCTGTACCATTTTAAGACCTGGGACAAAAAATTTTCGTTTCCGAAATACGATATGACGGGGGCGGGGCTTCAAAGTTTTCGTTGAATATTTTCATCGCCGCAATGGACAAAATATTTAATAACTCCTGTGCACATGCTGCTAAAAATCCAAAACATGTACATAAAGAGTTGGTAGCCGAAGACACCTATATGTTTATATTCAGTTACATACCTTGCGCCACCTAATGGCGACTAAAAATCCAATTTTTTACATTTTAAGGTACTGCACGGAGCCTCTTCAACGAATCTGACTGAATGTTGGTCAGTAAAGACTCAAGACATTGATCTTACTCTATCCCGAATTTTGTGACTTTTTGTCAAAAGGCGTGGCTATTACGGTGCTGCAAATTCTGATTATTCACCGTGGAAACAAAAGCTCCAACATGCTCAGTTGAACAAGGTCCCCTTGATATTTGCTCGGATGAGTGTTTAGGCCTTCAGGATGTCACAACACGAAATTCGTCTTTTTTTGTGAAATGCTGTGGGCGTGGCTTCGCAGAGTTCGCCAATAAAGCAACGCTGATTTTGAGGTTCTAAATATGAATGAAAACTCCTGAAACTTTGCACACACATCAGGCCTGACAAAATCATCATTATTTTATGAGTATCTCGCGCAGTCTTTTTTTTAAAATGGCACTCTATCGCCCTCTAGAAATTTTCAATAAAGCAGCCCCTGTTGTGTGTTTCACCTAGCTTTTTGAAAATTCTATGGAGTATGTAAAAGGCCAAGACCTACAAAAAAGTCTCCCTGAGTCATGTGCTAAATTGCACGAGAAGTCGGCCATTTTGAATTAACTTCAAAGGGGGCATGTCGCCACAATGGACAAAATGCTTAATAACTCCCCTGCACATGCTCCAAAAAATCCAAAACTTCACCTATACATAAAACGTCCCAACATGAAGACATCTATATGTTACTAACTAGTGTACAAAAAATTCTTTTATTTTTTTTACATTTTAACGTACTGCACGGAGCCCTTTTAACGAATCAGACTAAAAATTTGTTATATAAGCCTCAAAACATTGATCTTACTCTATCCCGGATTTTGTGACTTTTTGGCAAAAGGCGTGGCCATTACATTGCTGAAAAGTCTGATTGTACTCTGTGGCAACAAAAGCTCCGGCAACATGACACATGACCTATCTTCTCGAAGTTTTTCACATTTGAGGATACTTCAGCCCTGAAAACATCTACAAACTTATTTTTCATCGTAATGGTAGCGCCACCAACTGGTTAAAGCTAATACAAGTTATTTTCTTGAATGTTTTTCTCCGAGCAAGTCAACAAGGTCGCCCTCATATATGCTCGGATGAGTGTGGAGGTTTTGAGGATGTCACAATACGAAATTCGTAATTTTTCGTGAAAAGTTGTGGGTGCAGCATCGCACTGTTTGGCAATGAAACAAGGCTGATTTTGAGTATGAATGACAATTCGTGAAACTTTACACACACATCAGGCCGAGCAAAATCATCAATATTTTATACATTAGTTGTGCCGCAAAAAACAAAAGCTACCGTAGCATGAATCAGATGATCCTGACTTCTAGAATATTTTCAAATTTGAGGATAGTCCAACCCTGAAGACATCTACCAACTTATTTTTTATCGTAGTGGTAGCGCCACTTACTGGTTAAAGCAAATACAAGTTATTTTTGTTGATATTTTTCTCAGAGTAGGTTAACAAGTTTGCTTATTTTGAGGTTCGAAATTTGAATGAAAACTCATGAAACTTTGCATCCATATCAGGCCTGGCAAATTCATCAATATTTTATTAGTTTGTCGTTTAATTTTTTTTTAAAATGGCTCGCTATCGCCCCCTTGAACATTTGAAAAAAACAGCCCCGGATCTGTGTTTAATCAAACTTTTTGAAAATTTGATGAAGCATGTACAAAGCCAAGACATAATAAGAAGTGTCTGGG
Organism: Idiotropiscis lumnitzeri; assembly: GCF_059441095.1. Classification (NCBI taxonomy): domain Eukaryota; kingdom Metazoa; phylum Chordata; class Actinopteri; order Syngnathiformes; family Syngnathidae; genus Idiotropiscis; species Idiotropiscis lumnitzeri. The sequence goes on along the minus strand of NC_142400.1, from coordinate 22,902,259 downwards.
AGCCACATTCTAAATTGACAGGAAGTCGGCCATTTTGAATTTACTTCAAACATTGACGAGGCTTTGACAATGAAAACTGCTCTAACTCTAACTCCGCAAAGATTCCTCTTGAAGATCCCTCACGTTATTCCTCGTAAATATTTCACATTTCCAACGTGCCGGCACCCCAACGTTGCCAAGGTTGCGAGGGCCCTTTATACCTGCTCGCTGATCTAGTTGTATTTGGAATTGTATTGTTTCCACAGATATTTTGTTTTGATTACTAGTGCAGGCCATGTTAAGAGGGTGATAGTTTCGTGTTATTGCTTATTTTCTAAAGGGGAATGAGGGAAATTATTGTACATTAGTTCAATGACGAACTCTGACCGATAGAGGACATCGTTTGCTGCTTTGCGTGTGTGGCAAATTGGGATCCTCGCATTCTAGAGCGAAGAAGAGCTACAGGTAAGCTGGAAACAGCAGTACAGAGCGAACGTTGCTTACAAATGTTCATATTTTGTGTTTCAGGTAAGACAATTGAGATTGAATACCATATATTGATGTGTGAATGTGTTTATTGATAGTAAGTGTGCTATATTGAAATTAAGTGTTTACTGATGCTTTTCGTTCGAGATGTAACTTGGTAATTGAAGTAGACGAACAGGTTGCGTTGAAATGATGAGAGAGAGCGTCGTGTACAATGCTGTTAAACTATGGTATTTGATACATATGTGAAGTATGTTTGTATTGAATACATGTGTAAGTTTGAGGCGTTGTGTGTATGATACAAATGTGAAGTATTTTTGCATTGAATACAAGCGTAAGTTATTGAGGCGTTGTATTGATTGAAATATTGGTTAAATAATTTATATTAGTCTCACATTCTAGAGCGAAGAAGAGCTACACGTAAGCTGGAAACAGCAGTACAGAGCGAACGTTGTTTATGAATGTTAATATTTTGTGTTTCAGCAACCCAAAATAAAACCCTTCAAAATTAATTGTGTAGCGACAGATTGATAAAGACAAGTCATTCTACACCACGCTACACATAGTTTAGAGAGAACATACTCTTCACTTAAAATACAATGCAACATTTAGATAGCACATTTCACAAGTATGGATTGTATAGATGATGTAGGATAGTCATGAGTGCATTCTTATTCACTCACATTCATTCAATTATGAAGATGTGTCAAACATATCAATCAATTCTATTAACTGTGTGTATCATGAGTGAAAGAAAACATTCTTGACAAAAATCTGACAACAGTATACTTTATTAATCTGATAAACCCATAGCATTACATCGCCATGCCAGAGAAACACACCAAGACAAATCTCATAATGACAACAGCTTCTTCCTTAAATATTCGCGACAAAATTCTGACAACAGTATACTTTATTAATCTGATAAACCCATAGCATTACATAGCCATGCCAGAGAAACACACAAAGACAATTCTCATAATGACAACAGCTTCTTCCTTAAAAGGGACACTTGATTGACTTTTACATCGACACATATAATAAGTTTGCATGTAAAAATTACATCAGCACTAAAATTCACCCCCCTAAATGACCGTCGTGATTTAAGGTCTTTTTGGTGATGAGATTTACAACTAATTGGCATGCACCCTTTTGCAGAGTGAATTGTGATAAACACCTCATCGACGAATCATGGAGGTGATCTTTTTTTGAACGCTCCGCATCACAGAACAACATTGAGCTTTAGGCTGGGGCCGCTTCGTGAGTGTCAATGTCGGATTGCGCACTTGACGAGAACCCTGGTTGTCGTGCCCTGGTGAAAAGTTGGACTCTAAAAAAATCAAGCGTGCAATCTACCAGGGTTCGCGGTTAACTTTAAAAACTGCTTGCCCATTGGGCAAGTGCCACTAAAATTTGCCTTGCCCGAGTGGCCAAATTACTTGCCCGACCGACTTGGGCAAGTGACACTTTTTTTTCTCTAAGAATAAAATGTTTATGGTTGTAAAATGTGCGCCACAAATGTAAATAAACATATAATCTGATAATCATAAATTAATCTTGTTTTCATCATCAACCATGAAACCCTACTCACAACAGCATGTATCATCCTGTGCAGTTATTGAAAATGTTAATTGTAGTTTTAATAATTAACAAATCTGCATGTTAAATTGGGAAAATGATATTACAGCAATCCAGATTATCAATTTTAAGTCCTGGAGAGCGTATTAATTGAGGAATCAAATGAGTAAATTATGAGTGTGGCAAATTTGTGTATTCCTTTAAGACCAGTGCCTGTGGTGCTGCCTCCATAAGTTTCATAGCATAAACAGAACACAGTCACTGACACTATGTCAGGTCACATCATGGAGCTAATGAATTAACAGCCAATAATCAAATATTACTCCCTTCCTTACTCACAACTGAATTGTCTACTTAAAAATATTCGAGCTATTTTAGTCATGTCAGAGGAATCCGAAATGTTCGGATTTGAACAAACTCGTCGCCACTTGGAAACATGCGCAGAAGGTAAGAAAACTTCCGGCTGTCAATTTTCGGCTGAAATATCTTAGCTTTTTGTTGTCTTTTTCAAACTTCAAATAAGGATGCAACTACAGCGAGTTCCAATACTGCGGGATTTATTGACGTCCACTTTAACTCGACATTCACTGAACTAACTGATCCCCGTAGCGCCCGCCCATTGCCCCCGATAAGGCCAATGGACCATACCACAACATAAGGGGGTGTCTGGGTTAAACCATCACCATACAGTGCACACAAACAGATCACACCACCGTTTTCGTCGAAATTAAAGATATTTGGCTGCTTTAAAAAATGCTTGCCCGGTCGGGCAAGTTGCCCATAATTTTACCTTGCCCGTGGCCAAATTTCACTTCCCCCGGGCAATCGGGAAGTGGTTAACCGCAAACCCCGATCTACATTAAAGAGGATATGCAGTGCAGAAAAAGGATTGATGGCTGGACAGACTTTGAAAAATTCAGAGAACAAACGCTCCAACGGGGAGGCTGACTACTCAGCTTAGTGTGTATGCACTGGACAGATAATTTTAGAAGAATGATGGAGACGTACTCCCTGGGTGGCCTCAGTGAAAAACAATGTAAGTCAAGTTAAGGCTTGACTCCCACATGGAGGGAGGGCAAGGGGGTATATAGAAAATACAAGCTAATATCATTTTCCGGAAAAAAATGATCCATAAATTGATCTTGTTATTGAAATATGGACCATCCTGGCTGCATGATTCCTTTAACTGAGGTTTTCCATGTTGAGGAGATGTAAAGAATCCAAATGGAACATGAGCGGAATAAAACACAGTTGGGCAGTGTGTAATTTTTAGTGAATATAAGAAATTGTCTATATTATCCATCCATTATCTGTTCCACTTCTCCTCACCAGGGTTGAGGGGGTGCTCGGGCCTATCCCAGCTGTCTTCGGGCAGTAAGAGGGTACACCCTGGACTGGTTGCCAGCCAATAGCAGGGCACACAAGACAAACAACCATCTGTGCTCACACTCACCAAAGGACAATTTAGAGTGTTCAATCAACCTACCATGCGTGTTTTTGGAATGTTGGAGGAAACCGGAGTACCTAGAGAAAAAAACACGCAGACATGGGGAGAACATCCTGAGCCGGAATCAATCCCATGACCTCTGCACTGCTAGGCCATAGTGCTAACCAGTCGTTCACCGTGTCATGTCATTTCATTTACTTCTGACAATGTTGTGTCTTATCCATCAATCCATCCATTATCTGATCCGCTTCCCCTTACATGGGTCACGGGAGTGTTGGAGCATATCCCAGCTGTCTTCGGGCTGTAGGCGGTGTACACCCAGCCAATTGCAGAGCACATAAAGATGAACAACCATCCACGCTCACAGACACACCTAGGGAAAATTACAATTACAAGCCAATAGCAGGGCACACAAGACAAACAACCATCCGTGCTCACACTCATCAAAGGACAATTTAGAGAAAAGAAAAGACAGGAGGCAGAGCTGGACGTGGCAGAGATTGAGGTTCTCCTTGGGAGTCACCAAAATGTATAGGGTCTGGAATGAGTACATCAGAGGGACAGCACATGTTAGGGGCTTTGGAGATAAAGTCAGAGAGGCCAGACTGAGATGGTTTGGACATGTCCAGGGAAGAGATAGTGAGTATATTGGCAGAAGGATGCTGAGTTTCCAAGTGCCAGGTAAGAGGTCTAGAGGAAGACCAAAGAGGAGGTTTATGGATGCAGTTAAAGAGGACAAGAAAGTAGTTGGGGTGAGAGCAGAGGATGCAGAGGACGGGGTAAGATGGAGACAACTGATTCGCTGTGGCGACCCCTGAAGGGAAAAGCCAAAAGCAAAAGATTTGCTTTTCTGTTGGGACATTTGTTTTGATGAATGAGCCTTTTGACAAGGTGTATTTCATTTCACAAAGTAAAATGACATTTTGTTGATTTAATTTATATTTAATTCATATTCATTATTTACTTGTATATTCATTATTTACACCTCTCATGTCATTGTTTTGAATGTAATGGTGGCTTGTTCAGCAGGTTCAAGGAAAGCTCAAGTGAGCCTTTGGAGGTTTACTCAGTTACATATGCGTCATAATAATTAAGTAATGTAATTTGTGATCACTGTTATGAGCAAATTGCTTCACACTGTATGTGGTAACACTTTATGCTAAGTACACACGAATAAGCATGAGCTAAGCATTTTTAAATACGGAGGAAATCATTTATGAAGCTTGTTTCTGACATGAATAATAATTTGCGTATTGTTTGTCAATAGCTTATTATAAAGTGTTACCCGTTATTATTTTGCCTGGTACCACCTGATACTTTCTTCTTCTGAAACTCCACTACAGTCTCAGCACACTGAATGATTTTGCAGTTTTTCATGTGATTATTACCTTTACCTTTGTTCTGTCGATACTATTTATCTAAATGACAAATGAAAACACTTTGAAATTTGTCAGTAATAAGGTATTTACAAACTAAATGCAAATTATTATTTATATCAGAACCATGCTTTATATATTGTCTACAGTATTTACAAGTACTTTGCTAATGCTTATTAGTGTGTCCTTAATATATTATATAGTGTTATCATGTATCGATGTAATTATATTAAAGAAAAATAAAATGCCCCGAAAAAAAAAATCTGTATCTTATCGAATCAAAACTCTGTTTTTGCCCATCACCAAGTACATACTGTACATTTACAGACAAGTTAATCAAAACAAATACACATAGCACACACACATACAAATGCAATACTGTACATTGATCAAAGACGACACAGTTTTTAAGTGGGGTTGGCAGGGTGACACAATAACTCACTAAGGGGTGGCAATAAGATAACACTCACATTTTACACGGGACACACAAGCGACATTGGTGATAAATTGCTAAGTTTTGGGGTTGTGCAAGGAAGTTGGAATGCCCAGAGAGAACACATGCAAACATTGTAAATTATAATAGGTAAGCACATGGTGGGCATGCAAACTCCACACGAGGGATTGAGTCGAGATTTAAACCCAGAACCTCTTGAATGTGAGGCAAACATGTTCCACCATGCTGCCTGCAAAATTATTTCCAATTTTTTTTTCCATGGAGACATTTCCTATCTGCAACATAAGGTTAATATACCCCCCTTATCCTTGAACAGGCATCAAAATGGCATTCACTCGCTTGCCCAGTTGTCATTGAATGGATTCCTGCAGGAGTTCAAAGGTCCGCTGTGTGATGTGTCGCCATGCCTCACGGATGTGACGAGACTCAGTGGTGCGCGAACAGATGGCAAAGCGCAGGACAAAGCGTCCTGTTAGATGACAAGGCACCAAGTGGATCTCTCTGCTCTTTGCGATACTCTTCAGCAGATTCTGATTCAGCTCATTGGAGCCCTGAGTGGTGAAAAACAAAACAACTGATGTTGACCTCACTTATAATAATAATAATAATAATAATACATTGTTTGCATGTCATCACTTGTTCTTCATTGTCAGAGTGCTTCAGAAGATATTTTATACTATGCTACAGACTTTAAATGTATATATACTTTGTGTTACTCTGCTAGGGAAGGAGGCAAGTAACACAGACCAAATTGTAAAATGGTTTGGAAGTAGAGTTGACAATTTATTCTTAGTAAAAGAAAAGAGGTAGGTTTAGGAACAAAAGAGTTTAACAAAATGTATTAACCAAGTTCTCAAATTCAGATAGTTCTATATAATAACAAGTGTCTCACAATTTACGAAAGCCCACACAACGCAAGAGACACAAGTGAGGCGAACTGCACTGTTAAGTCCCAGCCGCCCCTGAGCAGCAGAACCGAGGTCCATTATTGGTCCCAGCTGCACAGGTGGAGCTCGTTGATAGGGCTGTCCATTAGGAACGAGCGGGAAACTAGGCCACCAATGAGGAACGAACAGGAAACTAGTACATTTACTTTTGGTACAAAAGGTGCAAGAGTCAACACAGAAACAAGGGGCGTGGCCTGGTAGGTGGGCCCTAGCCAAAGGCCGTAACACTTTGCTCCTAGTTTTTATCTTTCAATAAAATAATTAAAAATATGTATTAGCAAGGGAAAGAAACCTTGGTCAGATCAATATGTTTAAACCTGAACCTAAACCAGGATGAAGTGAAATGTCTCACCAGCTTCAAATTTCTTGGAGTTCACATCTCAGAGGAACCACCCACATCACTAACAAATGTTTTCGGGCCCTTGCTGTTTTCGTTATACTTGCTGCCCCTAGGTTCCACCCTACGAAAACATGGAATTTCCTTCCATTGCTATGCAGATGACAGTCAGATCTATGTCCCGCTAAGCAAAAAAGACGCTTTCTCCTTGAGACCACTTTTGTCCTGCCTAAAGGATATCAAAATTGGGATGTCACTTCACTTCCTGGAGTTCTGCTGTTCTTCTGGTATCTTTTGTAAATGTGTTTTAATTTTGTGTTCTTATTACCTGCTAATTTATATACACTATATGGAAAGCGCTTTGTTACAGCTCCATCTGTTGTGAAATACGCTATAAAAATAGTCTTGTATAAAGGAGGACATGAAAGTAGTTGGGGTGAGAGCAGAGGACAGGGTTAGATGGAGGCAACTCACTCGCTGCTACGACCCCTGAAGGGAAAAGCCGAAAGGAAAAGAAGATGTACTGCATCTTAGAAAAACACACTACAGAATCTGTTATCAAATGGCTGAACGGATCATTAACTACTTACTTCCATGCTTAGAGTGCATCTCATCCAGCTGTCTGTCCAGCTGACACACACTATTCCCCAGTCTCCCCTCTCGTAGACTTAGAAGAATAGTATCTTTCTAATGGCTGTTAAGACGCGTATGCATCTGTCATGATCCCTTACAACTTCAACTGCTCTTTTTGAAAAAATATATTTATATTATATTGTCCAACTAACCTTTTAATGTGATTTTTTTTAACTGATATGAGATGAATAACACATTTTTGATTGATTCTTTTTGTTCATCTTGCCCATCTTCTTCACGTGACCTCCTCTAGATGAATTAAGGCCCTGTAGTGACTTGAATAATTTAATACATAATGTTCAATTTGCTGGGAGCAAAGCCAAAAGTGACAACAACAGCCAAACCTGACCACAAACATATTAATGAGAAATACCATTCGCAAATGCTAGAGGTCCAAGAAATCAGTCTTGCACTTTGGCACCAGCTAGAAAAAGGATACCATCTTACTCAACGAAAACATAAGGGGCATTGAACTGAGTAACAGGTTGGCCTTACTGCATCATCTTATCTGTCCAGCAGGCTTCTGTGGATCACAGTACCAATGAAAGGTATGGAATTTGACACTCTCAGCAACACAAAAAATGATGATAGGCTTCTATGGAGCAGTCAGCACACAAAGGTTCTGTGTTTTGCCTCTGACATAGTTTCTGATAGTTCGGAAAGATTGGAGAAAATCACGCCTGAGTATTTTTGACTGTCAGATCAGTTATAATTCAAATAGGAGCATTTGATGTGTTGAAAAAAAACCAGTCAGAGATACTGAAGCAAGACTGTGTTTTCCTATAAAAAATACAATCTCTGAACACAGAGGTATTCCTGAGTAGGATTCTTCCTATGGGCCGGCAAGGGGATGAGCGCTTCAGCTGGATAATTACATTATCAAGATGTCAAGAAGCATCTGTGCCTATTCAGTGAATTTTATTGACTATTTTGAATTTTTTTGGGAATGTCATCACACAAAGAGAACCATTTACACTCACAGTCAAACCTAGGTACAATTTAGTGTTCATTTAACCTACTATGAGGGAGGAAACTGGAGTACCTGGAGAAAACCACACAGGTACGGGGAACATGCAAGCGCCACAGAAGAAAACCAGAGCCCAGAATCAAACCCTGGACCTCTGTACTGTTAGGGCAATGAGCTAACCATTCATCTTCTGCGTCGCCCCGTCATGATCTTTTCCAATGCAAGGGGATTTATCTTAAAAAGCAGTGGATCAAATGACTGACTGCCAACATTATGCAATGTGTGCGACACTGGGCGCCACATTCCCCCCAAAAAATGTTTATTCTCAGCAACCGATAAGATGATATTCTGGATTGACTCTGAAGGACCAACAAACAAACAATGAAACTCAATCACCCACACCCCTGCCTCCAGAACAGATTGATTTCTCCTCACCAGCCCAAACGTCTGGACCACATCCACAGCGAGATTCCACTCAAACTGCGGAGCCATCTTCACACAGATGAGCAAAATTACAAAATTATGCAGCATTAAAAATCACCAAGGAATAATTCAACTACCATGACAGAATTTAAGATAAGATAAGATAAGATGTCCTTTATTAGTCCCACAATGGGGAAATTTGAGATTCGAACCCAGGCCTCCTGGGGAGACTGGGTCCTGAACGCGGCGCCTTAGACCACTCGGCCATCCTGGCAGCCACTCGGCCATCCTGGCAGCCACTCGGCCATCCTGGCAGCCACTCGGCCATCCTGGCAGCCACTCGGCCATCCTGGCAGCCACTCGGCCATCCTGGATACAGTAGATTGAAACATAACAGTTTTGGTTCATGAGTTTAAATCATCATCTCGCTGTCTTGACTTAATGCCATCTGACATTTCTAAAACTATCATGAAATTGAGTCTTCAGCTAAAGGCATGTGAGGAGTATTTGACTCCGGCTTCCTATATACTTGCATGATATTACAAGAAATATCCAACCATTGCTAGTGTCACAAGTGACGCACAGTTCTGAAATGACTTTCAGGGCAGCGAAACAACAACCAAAAAGAGACTTGCCGCCGAAGAACGATCTCTGCAATTAGCACAGACATGGCTGTGCTAACTAAGCTACTAGAAGACCATAAGGCAGCTCTGTTTTTGTAGTTTAAAACGGCAATCTCTGCTCTGGATTTAAAGCTTGACATTTTGCACGCTACTTTGACAGCTCTGGGACAGCGGAATTCTTCGCTAGAGTCTGATGTGAACTCTGTGAGTGAACGTCTGAATGCTTTGGAGGCTACCTGCATGGAGCTAACTACTCACAATGCTAAGTTGAAAGCTAAAGCCTCGGACCTTGAAGCGCTTAGGTGCCATAACAACATTCACAATATCGGATTCCCGAAATCAGTCGATTTTCACCTCATTCCTATGCGAGCTCATCGGTGAAGACCCAGCTCACCGATTATTAACAGCTAAACCCAGACAAGGTGGAAGGCCAAGCCCTGTTATTATGTTAATCCCGGTTAGTAGAAAAGCTCGAAAGACTACAACCCGGAAGTCATGGAGCAATGCTGGGCTTATCGGGATGTAAAACAAAAACTGTACAAATGTGGCTGAAACCCTCACTTCTATACTCGGCCAGGCTGTTTATTTTGATGGCGATAGAATTTGGCTGCAGTTCATGAGGATGTTATGCGCTCAGTGTTTCTCCACCTAATGATGTAATTTTTCCCTTCTTTCCCTAGAAATCACCAAGGAATAATTAAACTACCAACTCAGGAGACTGGATTTTCAAATGAAAATTTACAAATGCCAGTCAACTTGAATTGGCACAAACTTCTGCCCCTTCGCTGATTATCTTCACCAGCTAATGTTGTTTTTCCTTATTCCTGAAAACCTTTCTCGGAAGATTTAAACAGATAATAGAAATTAACTAGTCAAAAGTAAAAGATTTAAGAAGAGGAAAACAAAAGATGGTCATGAACACAGTTTACATGTTCAAAGGGAGTAGGAAGAAGTAAGGTACATATCCAGTCCTGTTTATTGTGTATTATGACTTGATAATACAAAAAAATCGTTTATATAATATACCCCAACAGGAAAAGAAAAAAAAGTCAACATAAAAACCAATTCATATAAATATATATATATATATATATATATAAATATATATATAAATAGACACACACAATTGTACAAAAGTACATACACAGACATATTCATATTTCATTATTCTCATAATATTTCATTTACATTCATCTCAATCAAATACATGACCGAAATTTCAGGATTGGGCAATTTACTTATACTTGTTTTATACATATTTTTACTATTGAACATGTTTTTAACGCAACAAGCGATTTACACCTTTTCAGGTCAGTTTAGTAGTTATTCCATAAAATAACACCTCTTACAGGAATACACCTTTGCTTAATGTTTGTTCTTGGTTTGGATTTTCTATACAGACATGTGCCCCTTAAGTTATACCAACTTTCTCTTATTTCGAACAGCTTCTGCGTATTGTGGCAGAGCATGTTATTTAGTACTTTGTACATAATTTGCGCGATTATAAATAAACTAAGTTAAACTCAACCAAATCATAAAATTTCATGATGTTTAAGTTGATAAATAGTGGTCCTCTTGGTTTTGTATTTTTTGTTTGATTAATAATTAAAACTATAAATGATAAAACAGGTAAGTACTTGTTTTACAGGCATTCCCCCATATTTCCACACAATAAGGCAAGTATAGTAATTCTCATGGACAATATGATTTTTTAATCTTTTTTTATTTCTCATTCATGTTATAATGTGGTTCATTATTATTAGGGCCCGAGTAGCGACCGCTGCAAGGTCACTATTGTTATTCTAGAAATTATTATTATTATTATTATTATTTAGGGGGGTACGGTGGCCGACTGGTTAGCACGATGGCCTCACAGTGAGAGACAGCACCGGTCGTGGGTTACATCCCGGCTCCGGCCATCCTGTGTGGAGTTTGCATGTTCTCTCCGTGCCTGCGTGGGTTTCCTGCGGGTACTCCGGTTTCCTCCCACATTCCAAAAAAACATGCATGGCAGGTTGATTGGACAGTCTAAATTGCCCATAGGTATGAGTGTGAGTGCGGATGGTTGTTCGTCTATGTGCCCTGCAATTGGCTGGCAACCAGTTCAGGGTGTCCCCCGCCTACTGCCCCGAAGATACCTGGGATAGGCTCCAGCCCCCCCCCCCCCCCGCGACCCTCGTGAGGAGAAGCGGTGTAGATGATGGATGGATGGATTATTAATAGTATTTAGTATTTTTTCCGCGTTCTATTGCATGCACGAAAAATCACCAAACTGCAGTCTCTGGCGAAAATTTTGACATTTTAATGTCGTCCGAAACGACGCAAACAAAATGGCTCAGTAGTGCCACCCAGAGTGGCAAAAGAAAAAACAATCCCGGCACCTTTTGAGTTAAGCCTCCGAAAGTTGGGGGGGCGGGCTGGGCTTCAAATTTTGCGCTTAATATTTCCTTTGCGTTTAATATTTTCTTTGTCACAATGGACAAAATGCTTAACAACTCCCCTGCACATGCTCCCCCCAAAAAAATCCTAAACCAAAAACTTCACCTGTACATAAAGAGTCCCGACCTGAAGACATCTTCTGTATTTTTGCGACCAAAAGACAACTGTATTAAAGGGCGCAGCGTCAGTTGTAGGTGCTGTTTCTCTATTTAACAAATACACTAACAGATACACTGGGCGTGGCACACTGTGAGGCGCACGCTAGCTCATGCATGCTAGCTCACGCATGCTAGCACTCATTCAGATTAAGGCAGCTTTGCCAATCGCAGTACCACGAAGGCTGAGGGAGCTCGCATGACAACACAGCAAACCAATAATGTCAGGGGAGGGATGTCACTAGTCACCACACTGCTTAGAGTCACGGTTTTAAATCAAAACCAAAACTATCACTGAACAGCATACAAGCAAACAATGAAACACAATTAACACAAAACATGACTCTCTCATGTCATTCATATCCCAAAAAGAAATAAAAATAACACAAAAAGAGTATTGCAATGCATTCTAGGAGCCTATCAGCCTCAGCCAATCGGCTGGCTGGTTTTTGCAGAGTCTGTTTTCTAATCCTACGATGTTTCTTGCTTGCAATAACATGAAGGATAAGACAGAATACGACATCGTAGACAGCTGCTCTTTTGTCCAGCTTTGTACCGCGCGTACATATTGGACTGTTCTCACTGACTCTCTCAAACCATCACCAAAAGATGTACTCAGATAATGTATTTGTCAGAGTCCATTCTGTGCTCAGTTGTGCCTAAAATGTAAGCTGAGTGCCCGAGCATGTGCACAGATCCATGGGTCTCAGTCTATACACAAGGTGTGTCGCATTACAGGACATCCCATCTGCTTTGGGGAATATGTGGGTCTTTAAAGTGTGCCTTATGGTCATGAAAATATGGTATATGTTATTATTCTGTTATACACACAGCGCCACCTAGTGGTGACAAAAAATATTGTTTACGTTTTAACTTACTGCACGGAGCCTGTTGAACGAATCTTTGTCAGTACAACCTCAAGACGTTGATTTTACTCAATGCCCAATGTTGTGACTTTATTATGGTGCCACAAAGTCTGATTATTTTCTCTGGCAAAAAAAGCTCCTGAAACATCTCTCAGAAAATCCCATCTTCTCAAAATCTTCATTTTTCGTGAAAAGTTGTGGGCGTGGCATTGCACTTTTCAGCAATAAACCAAAGCTGATTTTGAGGTTCTAAATATGAACGACAACTCGTGAAACTTTACACACACATCAGGCCTAGCAAAATCATCAATATTTTATACGTTAGTTGTGCAACTTTTTTAAAATGGCTCGCCATGGCCCTCAAGAAATGTTCAAAAATGCACCCCTGGTTGAGTGTTTCACCTAGCTTTTTGTAAATTTTATGGAGTATGTATGAGGCCAAGACCGACAAAAAAGTCTCTTGGAGCCATGAGCTTGGTTTTACAGGAAGTCGGCCATTTTGAATTACATTAAAAGGGGGCGGGCCACCACAATGGACTAAATGCTTAATAACTCCCCTGCTCATGCTCTAAAAAAATCCAAAACTTATCCTGTACATAAAACGTCCCGACCTGAAGACATTTATATGTTATTATATTGTTATACACACAGTGCCACCTCATGGTATCAAAAATATATTTTTTTTTACATTTTAATTTACTGCACGGAGCCCTTTCAACGAAGCCAACTGAAAATTTCTCAGAACAGCCTCAAGACGTTGATCTTAGTCTATGCTGAATTTTGTGACTTTTTGGCAAAGGGCACAGCCATTACGGTGCCGCAAAAATTTATTAATCTCAGTGGCAACAAAAGCGACCGTAACATGAATAAGATGATCCTAACTTCTAGAAATTTTTCAAATTTGAGGATAGTCCTCCCCTGAAGAAATCCACCAACTTATTTTTCATCGTATTGGTCGCGCCACATACTGGTGAACAGAAATACAAGTTATTTACATTGATGTTGTTCTCCGAGCAGGTGACCAAGGTCTACCTATATTTGCCCGGATGAGTGTTTAGGCCTTCATAATGTCAAAATGTGAAATTTTCCATTTTTTGTGAAAAGCTGTGGGCGCGGCTTTGTCCAGTTCGCTAATAGAAAAACGCTGATTTTGAGGTTCTAAATATGAACGAAAACTCATGAAGCTTTGCGCACACATCAGGCCTGGCAAAATCATCAATATTTTATTCGTTTCTCATTTAAGTTTTTAACAAATCGCTCATTGTTGCCCTGCAGAAATTTACAAAAAAGCGTCCCCGGATGCAAGTTTCATCTTGCTTTTTGAAAAGTTGATGGAGTGTCGACAAGGCCGAGACCTACAAAATAGTCTCATGAAGCCATATGCTAAATTGCACAGAAAGTCGGCCATTTTGAACTTACTTCAAACATTGACGTGGCTTTGACAACAAAAGCTGCTATAACCGCACAATAATTTCTTGTGAAGATTTCTCACATTTGATAATTGTCATGACTCGTTATAACTGACCTGTGTTTATGTTGCTTTGTCTCCCTCTATAGGCACTTTGGCGAAATTAACAATTTTCCCTGCTATTTCCATACCTGTCAACTTATACGGTTTCCCCGTATTTTATACGTTTTTTGACAATTTCTAATCACATACGGCGTATAACGACTTTTATACGGGAAACCACAAAAAAGTTAAACAAAAAAAAATCCCAATGACGTTTCAGTCCAGACCGATATCGACTCGCCATTCGGTAATGATTCCTGGCGCGTGAGGATGGTGCGGAGGGGACGGTTTCGCCCGCTGACGAGCGGGCGGGCCGGGGCTCGCCGCGACCCGGAGCCGCATCCGTGGCGGTAGGTTCAGGCATGCAAGGAGTAGGTACCGGGACCCGTGCGGCAGTGTGGCCCGCGGGGACGGCTGTAACGGGGCCGGGGAGTGGGGATTGCGGGGGCTGCACGCGGCGCGAGTCGCGTGCAGTTATCCGTTTAACCTCCTCGAGGAAGCGGGGGCTGCGCGCGCCCCGCGCGCAGTTATCCGATTCCTTTACCCTCGGCCCAACCTCGTCCGTCCCCGGTCTGGATCGCCCCGTCCCCGCCGCCTCGTCCCGCCCCGCTCCTGCTTGTTACGTTCCCGCCGTCTCGGGTACTTGTCTAAACCCCACTAGTCTGGCCGGGCCACGGCCGGCGGGCCGGGGCCGGGAGGGGGGTGCTGGGGCTCGACCGCCCTGCGCTACTCCCCCTCCCTCAGCCCCGCAGCCGTCGGTGTCAGCGGGGCCTGGCCGCCCTCGGAACCAAAAACCAAGTCGCCGGGTACCCAACTCTTGCCCCAGACTTCTCAGGATCAAAGGTCAATTCCCAAAGAATTTTGGCCTAAAATCTTTGAGCTGAAAACTGGATTTGGCCAAGAGCGTTTCCCCCTCATCCGACAGCTCTACCAAGTGCTCCTGTGCCTGCCTCATAGCAATGCTGACAGTGAGCGTGTGTTCAGCAACGTCAGAAAGATTCACACCGAATATAGAAAGACAATGGGCACTGACACTCTTACAGCTCTACTCCAGGTGAAGTTAAACTGTGATGACCTATGCTTCAAAGTTAAACCATCTCGGGAGCAGATTATGTCAGCAAAATCATGCACATCGGAATATAATAAAAAACATTAAACGTTAACACTGACTATGAAAATAAAGGTGAAATTGTTTATTTGAATACATGCTGGGCCTGGAAGTACAATGCAAGATTGTTATGCATACTGCCTTTATTATTTTCCATTACATGTCTTTCTTGCTAAATACTTAATAGTGATAATAAAATATAATTAAAAAACGCTGCGATTGTGTTTATAAGGTTTTTTATCCATTTATAAGGGGAACTACACTGGTTTATAAGGGGAGTCACTGTCCGAGGTTGACAGGTATGTATTTCTAACTTGCCTTCTTATTGGCACATTTAGTCACTCCAGTTCAAAATGCATGCATAGTCTGCTAACAGCTGCATTAACATTACGTGTCTACAGCCATTCGACGGTCCGTGCTCTCATAATTTCCTCTCGCTGTTTGTGCCTGAAAAAAGCATCGCTTGTGAGTAGCATTTTCCTTTCTTTTTCATGCAACACTTGCGTTTGTGTGGAGAATTTGATGTTTTAAACGTTGAGTTTATTGCTTGCATTCTGAGTGTCAGTTACTTTATAATAAACTATAGACTACATTTTACATTGTCTACAAGTTATGCACAGCTCTTTATATTATCATTTGTGTATGCTTATGCTATTTTCAATACCATGCTATAGTTGTACGATATGTTTTTGTATAATTTCTGTTTTACAAATAGTTATACTCAAGAGATTAAAGACAACAGTAAAACAATTCAATTTTACTCCAGCCTCTGCATTTCTCTTGAAGATTGTTCGCTCTCTGTCAATTTGTGTTCAGACACAGATTGAGGACAGAATAAAAATAGAAATTGTTTTTCATTGTATTTGTAGCGCCACCTACTGGTGAAAGCACTACCTCATATTTGCTCAGATGAGTGTTTAAGGCCTTCGGGATGTCACAAAACAAAACTTTTCATTTTTCATGAAATGCTGTGGGCGTGGCTTCGCAGAGTTATTACCCCCTACATATCTTAAACAAAGCAGCCAGATGCCACCTAGCTTTTTGAAAAGTATGCACCAAGGCCAAGACCTACAAAATGACTGTTGGAGCCATATCCTAAATTGTACAGGAAGTCTGCAATTTTGAATTTACTTCAAACATTGACGTGGCTTTGAAAACAAAAGCTGCTCTAACTTTAACAACACAAAAAATCCTCTTGAAGATTCCCCACATTATTTCTTGTAACTATTTCACATTTTCAACGTGCCACTAGCCCAATGTTGGCAAGGCTGCGAGGGCCCTTTATAGCTGCTCGCAGCTCTAGTTAGGGCCCGAGCAGCGACCGCTGCGTGGTCCCCATTGTTTTTGTGGAAATTATTATTCGGGCCCGAGCAGCGATCGCTGCGAGGTCACTATTGTTTTCGTCGAAATTATTATTATGAGGGCCAGAGCACCGACTACTGCGAGGTCCCAATTGTTTCTGTAGAAATTATTATAATTATTATTATTAATAGGGCCGAGCAGCGACTGCTGCGAGGTCCCTATTGTTTCTGTAGAAATTATTATTCTTATTATCATTATTTATTAAGGCCTAAGCAGCGACCACTGTGAGGTCCCTAATGTTTCTGTAGAAATTATTATTATTATTATTTATCTATTCATTTATTTTTCTATTTTCCGATTAGGGCCCGAGCAGCGACTGCTGGATGTCACAATACGAAATTGGTCATTTTGTCTGTGGGCGTGGCTTCGCACAGTTCGCTAACAATACAACGCTGATTTTGAGGTTCTAAATATGAACGAAAACTCGTGATACTTTGCACACGCATCAGGCCTGGGAAAATCATCAAGATTTTATTAGTTTGTTGTGCAGTTTTTTTTTTTTAAATGGGTTGCTGAAATTTTCATAAAAGCAGCTCTGGATCTGTGTTTCACCTAACCTTTTGAGGTACAAAGCCAAGACCTACAAAAAAAGTCTCGTGGAGCCATATGTTAAATTGCAGAGGAAGTTGGCCTTTTTGAAATTACTTCAAACATTGACGAGGCTTTGACAACAAAAGCTGCTCTAACTTAAACTACACAAAATTCCTCTTGAAGATTCCCCACATTATTTCTTCGTAAATATTTAACTTTTCTAACGTCCCAGTACCCCAACATTGCCAGGACTGTGAGGGCCGTTTATCCTGCTCGCAGCTGTAGTTAGGGCTCAATAAGCGAGAGATAAAAACATGGATTGGTTTCTCCTGGTCTGCTTGGAGCATGCAACTCTTCAGTCGGGGTATGGTTTTGCAGATGGTAAAAGGCTGTTTTAATGAGTGGCTTAATTTGACTGCTGAAAGTCAGGTCTGTGCCTATCAGCACTAAGATTTCGGACTTGGTCTTTGGTTTCTAAAGACAGTGACTCCAGGTGTTTTCTAACAGCAATCCTCCTTTTTTTATTGCAGAAAATACATTTTATTGTGTCTTTGTATAGTTTTGGTTTCGCTGAAGAAAAGCTTTGGTTCATCGAGTTAATTTGCTCTAGACCGTGACACAATATGTTAATTGAACTGTTGTCATTTGGGGACATTGATAGATAAAGCTGTGTGTCATCTGCATAAATGTGATAGCCAACATAGTCCCTTAAGGGACACCTTATGTCTTGGCCATTCGATCTGATTCAAAACTTCCAATGGTCACAAATTAACAACTTTACTCTTACATTCCATTGAATCCCACCCAAGTTTCCAACCTGTTCATCAGTATTTTATGATCAATTGTATCAAACGCTGCACTGAGATCCAATCAGATGAACACCGACAGTGTTCAATCTTTTATAATTTTGTACTGCAATAAGAGCTGTTTCTCTACTGTGATAAGGTCGGAATCCTGATTGGAATCAAGTCCAAGAATTTGCAGGGTTGATTAAAAAACACCTTCTTGACAATCTTGGATTAAAAGTAAAGGTTTGAGATGGGTCTTCAATTTACTAACAAGGACACATCCAGCGTTTTTTAGAATTTAAAAGGGGTTTGACGGCAGCTACTTTTAGGGGTTTAGGAATCATGCCAGGTTGAATGAGCCTTGATTACTGGTATTTGCTGTAACTCAGTTAGAAAAGCTATAATGACAGTTTTGATGTAGTCAGATGATAGTCAAGACAGCTACTTGATGGTTTTAACCCGTTGTCACAGAATCTACTACAGGTGAATGCAATTGAAAGGTTTCATCGAACAATGCATTTTAGAGTTAGGTGGTGTTACCTTGAGCCTGAAGCAAACCAGACCCATGATGACGTCGGCGCAGATCTCAAATCGCTTGTCTGCTCGCACTAGTCTTTCAAACTCCTTGGCCAGGCCCACTTGCTGAAGACAGAAACAATAATTGTAATACTATTCATTTCACATCAATATATGTATTCATAATTTGCAAGGCAAACAGTTGTAACGATAATAGACACTCGCCGGCTGAACATCTTTACAAGCTTCAAGAAACGATGTTCCTTATCCTCAACAGTGCCACTGGTGAGTCTAACAGGAAGCATTAAATTCTGGCTGAAGAACGTCAACCACGCCCCCCCAAAATCTTCGTTTGGTCTTGGTATATTGCTTCATTCCAATCTTTCCTTTGAAGGGGATCATCTGCTCAACAATGGAGTGTTTTTGTTTTTTTTAGATTCAACTTTCAATTAGAACAGACTTTCTCAAGTACTGGTCACACCTTGAACAAAGGACTATATCCTGGCTCACCTTTGTGCTTCAGATTCGTATTGTCGTTCATACGGTTGTATGTTCGCAGATGGTCAAATCACGTACGTCCCATCGTTGAATAATTGGGTCATAGCGTGTTGTTGTCTGCCAGTACATGCGGTTCAATGACATACGTACTACTCTCATCAATATGAGTAAACCAATTGATTACTCCATTTGAGAGGGGTTGTTTTTAGTTCTGGGCCATTCTTCCTAACTGCATACAGGTTGGATTGGGAATAAAATCAAAATAAGTAAAATATTAATCCATGAACTGATCAAAATACCACTTTAGACTTGGTATTTTGTCTGGTGGAAGTGAGAATGCATGTCCTTGAAATGAGGAGTCTATGTCAGCCGCTGGGAGTTTTCTCTACCTCCAAGCTGGGCCTGGCTAAGGTTCATCGTCATCTCAGACCTCAGTGTTACTGTCTGCATGTAGGTTCTGAATTTCACCATCTAGGTTGTTTGTATTAGCTATTGCTATTGCCATCAGTAGAGCATCATCATCAAGGCTGAAGTCAGACTCGTATGCTTCAGGAGTTTCCTCAAAATCTAGATCACTAATTTCATTGTCTGAAATGGATTCCGTCCCAGATAAAGCCCCATTAGGAAGTCAAACGATTCCCCTGGCTTTCTTGATTGAATAAAATATTCGTCTGCTTGCCCTAACGCAATGCAAATCTTGCAAAGAGAGTAGTCTGTTTTCTAAAAAAAACTTTCAGTCCAACAAAGACCTATAGTAATTTACTATGTGCCATGGAAGTTGGGCTACATCAGATTGATCACTGCAGAGTCAAATGATCGTAAATCGTATTATCCCTATGCTTTTGATCTGCCTCTGATAGTGTATAATCGAACTCCAACTTATTTTGTTTTCCATAGGATATAGCCTCAATGACACCTCAAAGTAACAAGTAAACACCGGTGAAAGTAAGTTAACCCTTGTAGAGAATGTTGCTCAAAATATAGGCAAACTAGTAGAAAAAACATGTGGCATTCATTGGTATATGTCTGCCCACATGTTGCAAATCTGCAACAACAATGAACTAGAACCGACCCAAAGGGAAAACCTAAGAGGCGATAAAATCTACAAATTGGCATATACTGTATCGCTATATTTTCACTAGTTGCTCCTGTGCCATTTTCTAAAAAATTGCACAATAATTAGATAAAATATTGCTGCTTTTGCCAGGCCTAAAGTGTTTACAAAGTTGCATTAGATTTCATGTATATTTAGGCTTTCAAAATTTGCGTTGATGTCTTTGTAAATAGTGTTGACATACCAAGAGCTTTTTGCTAAAAGTCACTAAATTAGATTTGCAACATAATGAAGGCCTGAAGACTCTTCAGAGTAAATGTGAAACAAAACTGGTGACAAGCTGGGAGAAAAACATCCAAAAACTTAACAGATACTAGATACACCATTTAGTCAGTATGTGGTGCCACCAGTGTGATAAAAATCATTAGTAGATTATCATCAAACATTAGAAATCTTTACTAGACATTATCATGTTTGCTTTCGTGGTCTAGATGACCCTAAACTTCCTGCTAAGTTTAAAATATGGCTCCAAGACATATATTTGTAGTTCTTACATATCCACAAAATCTTTGTACATGTAAGTCAGGGGATGCGGCAGAGCCGGCCTGACTTTTATCCCGCTTAGTCCGGCGGGAAAGTGGAATCTGACATGTCTTAAAGTAATTTAAAAACTCTACTTTTGTCCCGTGCTGTTTCACCAGCTCTAAAAATGTTACAGACAAAATTTGAAGTCATTCAGAGGAATTCTCTCAGACAGGGTGGCAAGTATGGCCCTTGTAAACGTGCAAAAATGGGCGAAAATTGGCCATTCAATAATTCATTGCTCACTTCCCACACATTTTAGACCGGTTGTAATGGACTTTTTTTTTTTGTCTCTGCACGTGCCTGCCAATTTCCATTGGCCAAGGTCAAATGTACCGGAATTTGTTTTTATTTACCCACTGTGGGTAGCGCTACAGAGCCATTTTGTTGTCATCATTTATAACGACAACAAAATATATAACATTTTCCCCAAGCCAGATGAGAGCATAAAGTTTGATGAGTTTTTGTGCATGGTTAGGGTCGCTAAAATGCGATCATTCATAGAGCAAAAAAATAAGAACTAGTGCTGCAAGCAACGAGAAAGGGCCCTCACAGCCCTGGCTACGTTTTGGGTACTGGGACGATGGGATACTGGTACAATTTGAGTTTTAAATTGAATGTTTTTTTTCTTTTTTAAGTCGAAGTTTAAAGTCAATCCTCTAGGATCAAGGTGCAAAAATATGACCAATGTAAATGAGCAAAATATCATAGGACAATAACCATCAAAAATAGAGATTTTTTAATTTTTTTTTTTTTTACGGCTGTTGCAAATGCTTCCCAATTTTCACAGATTCACGTGAAACCGGGAACGCATAGTTACTAATTTGTTGGGGAGGCTATAGATCTATTTTTAGAAAACAGCAGGAAAAATTTTCAAAAGATTAAATATTCATTCCAGGTCTATTGTGTGTGCAAACATTCACAAGTTTTCACCCATATTTAGAACAAAAAAAAAACTGTATTAGTTTTCATTGTATGCAGCAGATTGCCACAACAACAGCGTATAACGAAATAAAAATATTTGAAAAAATTCATCTTTTTTCATCCAGATTTTATGTAAACATAACACAAAAAAAAACTAACACTGCCAGTGTGGAAACATTCATATAAACAGCTTAATATGTACAGTCCACAAAGTAAAAAAACAGGAAAAGTCCAACTTCGAAAATGAGATGAGCCAAGTCACTCAGTCCCCAGAGGTTACAGATTGAGTCTGCTTCTGCTTGATATAATCAATAAAAGGTCCCCAGATTTTTCCAAATGTATCATGAGTATCTGACAGGCCATACCAAATCTCTTAAGACTTATCATTTGGCCATTTATGAAAACTAGGTGGCGTGGTAGACTTCCATTCTCTCAAAATGACCCTCTTAGCAATAATCATACCAAACATGATGGCTTGCTGGGCTGATCGGAAATATGACTGAGTATTAGCCGAGGTTTGGAGGTTGGGGGTTTCCTTAAAAGCTCAAAAAATTGTGTTGCACTGACAATTTGTCAAAATGAGCTAAAAAACAACTCTCAAGGTCTTATCTGCAAGTACCGAAAGATATGACCGGGCGGGAGACTGAACTTTGTTTGCAATTGCGCAAACGATCCAAACCCATTATCAATGTAAAGATCCTTAATTGAAACTATACCTCTACTAGACCACTTTCTAAAAACATGATCTAATATGGCAGGTTTAAACGATACATTTTTGCATATAGGTGCATTTATGAAACATCCGGCAAGTGCAAGATCCCCTTGATTTGTTTTTTTAGGTCATAGGCTGTTAGATGCACCACCAAATCTTCGTACTTCTAGGTGAAACGTGCAACCCAGAAACCTTAGTTTAAAAGGAATTATGAAGTGCAATTTCATGCTCTGCCGTTGTTGTATAGTCTGTCACAAATATTTTCCCCTGTTGTTTGATATGATACAACCCAAAATTTAAGTCAATCGGGTTAACTGTCTAGGATGAGGGGGGGAAAGGTATGACCCATTTAAATGTGAAAAATTGGGCCGAAGTTTTACTTTCAAATACTGATAACTCACTTCATGTACATGTTAGGACATGTGTACCAAAGTTTTTATGTACATTTGAGGGTGCTACACATGCCTCCCAATTTAGGTCAAACTTACAGGGGCAAGGCTTTGAGTTACCTATGAGAAACAACTCTAGGAGGCCCTGAAGACCCATTTTTTATTATTAGTGTATTGCGACAAGAAATTATCAAAATATGTGTGTGCAGTTTTGTGAGTTTTCATTGATGTTTAGTTCATAAAAAAATGTGGGAAAATTGAATTATGAAACTCAAACTTTGGTGCGCCGCCCCCGTCGTGTAGTCGGTTCAAAATGTAAATAATTTTGCCCTTTGTTTTTTCAAGAGTTGAGATTGTACGACCCAATTTGTAGTCACTCGGGTTAAATATCAATATGACGACCTGCAAATGTGCTAAAATGGGCCAAAATTGTACTTATCTCAAAATTTTCACATCTCACTTCCTGAACAGGGCGGCAAGGTGGCCGACTGGTTAGCACGATGGCCTCCGTGAGAGACAGCATCGGGCGTGGGTTCAATCCCGGCTCCGGCCATCCTGTGTAGAGTTTGCATGTTCTCCCCGTGCTTGCGTGGGTTTCCTCCGGGTACTCCGGTTTCCTCCCACATTCCAAAAACATGCATGGCAGGCCGATTGAACACTCTAAATTGCCCCTAGGTATGAGTGTGAGTGTGGATGGTTGTTCGTCCCTCTGTGCCCTGCGATTGGCTGGCAACCAGTTCAGGGTGTCCCCCGCCTACTGCCCGAAGATAGTTGGGATAGGCTCCAGCACCCCCCGCGACCCTATTGAGGAGAAGCGGTACAGAAGATGGATGGACTTCCTGAACATGTTTTAGGCAAGGGTACCAAAGGATTTTTATAAGTCTGAGGTTCCTAGACGTGCCTCCCGATTTTCGTCTCCGTAGGTCAAACAAGGCTTTGATGAAACCCAAAAGATTTGCTCTAGGGGCCACTGCAGACCATTTTTTTTTTAGTACTCGTGTCTTGCAACTAGAACATTTCTAATTTTTAAAGTAATTTTTTGAAGTTTGGTGAGTTCTCATGTTCAGGTCCTCAAAAAGGCAAGTCTTTACGGATAAAAATAATAATACTAACTAGAGCTGCGAGCAGCTATAAAGGGCCCTCGCAACCTTGGCCACATTGGGGTACTTGCGCTTTGGGATATTTTCACGTCTGGATACTTGCTCAGAGGACAATGACCATCAAAAAAATAGAGATTTTTTTTTTTTTATGCCAGGGCTTATGTGTGTACATCTTGGGCTGTTAAATATGCCTCACAATTTTCACCGATGTAGATGAAACGTGGAACCGGGAATGCTTCGTTACAAATTTGTAGGGGACGCTATAGATCTTGTTTTTGAAAATAGCACAAGAAATATTTCAAATATTCATGTTAATTCCAGGTCTATTGTGCGTGCATGAGTTTTGTTTTCGCCCAGGTTTAGAAAGGCCCCCAAATTTTAACAAGTTCCAAAGTAAATTCAAAATGGTGGACTTCCTGTGAGGTTAAACACTGGCTATAAATGATGTTTTTGTCAGTCTTGGGCTGTTACATAGTCTACCAAACATTCGTAGATCTAGGTCAAACGTAGAACCGGGAAGGCTTTATTGTTATTTATTGTTTATTGTGGGCGCTATAGAGAAAATTTTCCTGACAAGCTCAAGAAATCTCTACAGTATTCATTTTTATGCCATGTGTAATGTGTGTTAAAAGTTAAACAAGTTTTCGCGCAGCTTTAGATCCTCAAAAACAGCATCACTTTAAGTAATGTTTTTCAAATGTCTATAACAGACGTTTTGTATGTGTTAGGCTGTTACATATAACATCACATTTTGGTAGATGGTGAAATGCACAACCCAGAATCATTTGTTAAGAAGGAATTATGAAATGTTCAGTTTTTGCGCACCTCCATCATATAGTCAGACGTAATAACAAGATTTCAATAACTTTTCATCTTAAACATCTTTTGATTAAGCACACAAAGTTTGAAGACAATCAGATTAATTCTCTTGCAGGAGTTCATTAAAATATGACCTTTGTTGAAAGGTCCAATAATTGTTTTTTATTATTTAATAATTGTATTGGTTTTTCACATGGCAATAAAATACATTTTTCTGGGCCTTAGGCTTTGTAGATGCATTTTGTAGATGTTAGTTAAACTTACAACCCAGAATCCTTCATTAAGGTATTATGAAATGCAAAGTTTGATGCGCCGCACCTGTCGTATAGTCTCTCGAAAACGTAAAATATTTTCGCCTGTTCTTGACCCAAGTGTTGAGATTGTACAACCCAAGTTTGAAGTCTATCAGGTTAACTGTCTTGGACGTGGGGGCAAAATTATGACTCGTGTAAATGCAAAAATAGGCAGAAACTGTACTTTCAAATATTCATAACTCACTTCCTGTACATGCTAGGCATGGGTACCAAAGTCTTTATGAATGTATGAGGGTGATACATTTGAATGAACCTCAAATGAACCACTTTCAGGGGCGCTACAGTCCCATTGTTTAGTATCAGTGTATCGCTACTATAAAATATTAACATTTTCACCACTCTCAATGTGTGTCTGGTGAGTTTTCGTTCACATTAAGTTCCTAAAAAATAAGAAAAAAGGAATTCTGAATCTCAGTTGTATTCTACGCCCCGTATATTTAGTCAAAAACGTAAAATATTTTCGTATCCTGTTGTCTCATGTGTCGCTGCTCTGGCCCTAATAATAAAAATAATAATAATCATAATTTCTACAGAAACAATAGGGACCTCGCAGCGGTTGCTGCTCGGGCCTAAGTAGTAATAATAATAATTATTATAATATCTACAGAAACAATAGGGACCTTGCAGCGGTCGCTGCTCGGGCCCTAAGAATAACAATTTCTTAGAAAACAAGAGGGACCTTGCAGGGGTCGCTGCTCGGGCCCTAATAATAACAATAATAATAATAAAAACAATAATAATGATAAAAATTTCTACAAATACAAGAGGGACCTCACAATGGTCGCTGCTCGGGCCCTAATAATAATAATTCCTAGAAAAACAAGAGGGACCTTGCAGTGGTTCCTGCTCTGGCCCAAATAATAATAATAATAATAATAATTTCTAGAAAAACACGAGGGACCTCGCAGCGGTCCCTGCTCAGGCCCTAATAATAGTAATAATTTCGATGAAAACAAGAAGAACCTCGCAGGGGTCCCTGCTCGGGCCCTTAGGATAATAATTTCTAGAAAAACAAGATGGGCCTCGCAGCAGTCGCTGCTCGGGCCCTAGTAATAATACTAATTTCTAAAAAAACAAGTGGGACCTCGCAGTGGTCTCTGCTTGGGCCCTAATAATATTAATTTCTACTAATACATTAGGTACATCGCAGGGGTTGCTGTTCGGGCCTTCATATTAATCTCTACAAAAACAATCGGGGCCTCCCAGGGGTCGCTGCTCTGGCCCATATTGTAATACTACTACTACTTCTCCTACTACTACTACTACTACTACTGCTACTTATAATAATTATAATACATACAAAAACAATACTGACCTCGCAACAGTCGCTGCAAGGTCCCTAATGATACTAATTTCTACAAAAACAATAGGGACCACGCAGCGGTCACTGCTCGGGCGCTAATAATAATACTAATTTCCACAAATAAAACAGTGATCTTCCAGCGGTCGCTGCTCGGGCTCTTAATAATAATAATAATAATCATAATAATAATAATTTCTGCAAAAACAATGCTTACCTTGCAGCAGTTAGTGCTTGGGCCCTAATAATATTAATTATATTATTATTATGAATAATAATCATAATTTCTACAAAAACAATAGGGACCTTGCAGTGGTCGGTCCTCTGGCCCTAATAATTTCTAGGAAAATAAGAGGGACCTCGTAGCAGACACAGCTCGGGCCCTAATCATTTCTACAGAAAAAAATAAATAGGGACTGAATAAACTGAAAAATGTTTGATGATTTTGCCTATTCTAATATTTGTTCACATTTTTATGAGTTTTAATGTATATTAAAACCCTTAAAATCTGTGTTTTTTTGTTTAATTGGTGCACCTGGTGATATATTCAAAGCTCTGCATCTCTCTTCACCCAAGGATCCAAGACCACAAGTCCAATGACACCACCACAAAGTTCATCATTGAACTGTGGCCGATGGTGTCCATTGCTTGTTGCGCATATGTACACATTTGTTTGAACATCATGTTTGCTATGGATAATCACCAACTAGCACATTAATCCACGAGCCCAACACAGCTCAGGTTCTAATCGGGGGGGTGTTTCTCCCAATCACACACCTCCAAGTCTCACTTTCATTGTTTACTTGAGCAGTGAACCATCAAAACCAGGTACTCCCCAGCAGGAGCACTGTCCAGCACTTGCACAAGAGACTTCAAAAAGTGTGGGCAATCTGAGCTGCTGTTTGATGAATAGACACCAACAGCAGACACAATCTGTCCCCAAGCCCAAAGGTGGAGGTAGACTTTCCACACGTCTATTAGTATAAGTCACAGTGTACAGGCACCAAGCCAAAGGCTAAGTTTGCCCACACCTTCTCGGTGCTCTGACTATGGGCAATTGCCCATGCAGTGTGGAATATATTCCAACCCCTATCAAGAGAACTGGAACCAGAGCCCAAGATGTGCATTGAGGTGAGCCTGACTATATTCAGTCATAGCTTCTCAAACTCGCACACCAGCTCTACATCCTTTCCTGCCAGAGAAGTGACATTCCACATTCCTTGAGCTAGCTTCTGTAGCTGGGAATCTGACGTCAAGTTCCCCACTTTTGAATAATATCCAGCTCTCGATGCACCCTTCCGGTGGTAAGCCTATGGAAAGGGGGACCCACAATGTTTCGTTGAGGGTTTGTGCCTTGCTGGGCCACACGGATGTACCAAGCACTCGTGAACGAGCCCCATCTTCGGGCCTAGCTCTACAAAGGGGGCCCCTATTGACCCACGTCAGGTGAGGGAAAATGTTATCTAATAAGATATACCGTCATCAACTATATATCAAATACTCTGTATATTATTCTTCTGACATAATGCAATTAGAGTTTATTTTACATAAACACATGCTGTACAACATGATTAGTAGTACAACAGAGCAGACACAAGTCCACTGGCAGGTGACCAAATCTAAATCTTAAGTCTTGACTACACAACACAACACCAACAACAACACAATTCAACAACTGTTAATTGTACCAAAAACTAATTCTCTATTCATACAAACATACAGTATATTGTATATTATAACTGAACTTAATTGAGTTATTAGGAGCCTTTATGTATTCAAACACACAGTATCTAACGTTTAATGGACTAGATCAAGATGCAACACACAACTGGGTTTACTGCAATACCTTGCGTATATGGGCCTGCAATCCTTTGAGACCGTACATGCGAAAGACAAACCACATTTTGAGGGAGCGGAAGCGTCTGCCCAGTGGAATCTGCCAATGCTTAAAGAAAGAAAAAAATGCCCACATGAAAAGCATGTTTTTCCATTTGCTCTTAATAATATCATTTTTTCCAATAAAAGAAAATAACACAAGTTCTTACCCGATAGTCTGTCACTAGCCCTGTTGAGGAAAAAGACATTTGTCATTTATGGCACAATAACCCCCCCCCCCCCAATTTTAATTTAGATAAACCAAATTTCCACTCTGATATGGTACATCACAGCCTAAATCTAATTGTGTTTTTAAAGCTCACCATACATGAAACCTTCTCTTCTTTTTCATCATCATTATTATTCATCAACTGAACAATACGAAAATAGCCTTTCATATATATCTGTGTTCTTCTGGTCAGATTTTGTCGTGCAGGTGTTTATATTCAACTAACACACATGCGCACACACAGTGTTGTTTTTGTCAACGATGATTAACTAATTTCATTGACACCCTTTTTTTCCCATGACGACAAAGTGATGGTGATGAGCAAAACCTGGCTCATTGATGATTAAATCATGATTAGATGTCTGTGAGTTTTCGTTGAGATGAAACTGGATGAAAATGTTAGTGGGTGTTCTGTCATATAATCAAAATGCACACTCACTATGTCACTCAAAATGAAAGCTGGGATGTCCATTAACTGCAATTAAGATTGCCTCTGAGTGTCCCGTCCGTCCATGCTGTGTGTATGAGTAGTGAGGTGTGCTTGATGTTTCAGTCAGACCAAATGTGTGCGAAGCATTTCTGGCAGCGCTTTTCCACATATAGTCAATGCAGTTTGCGTGATCAGAATCAGAATGCCTTTAATTGTCATTGTACTCAGTGTGCAACAAGATTGGAGAGTGACAGTTGTGCCGTATGGCGTGTTTAATGTGTTTGGAGCAAAGATTTTGCTCCTTAACCAATCTTACTGCACAACGCCGACAGCAAATCTGCATTGACAATGTACTTAACTACGTATGCATGCACAGAGCAAGCAAACACACAGCCAATTTAGATTTACAGATTCCAGTGGTTGTACTAAGGTCTAGCGCTTATCAAAGTCAAAACATTATATTGCACGTTTTGAGTCATTTTTCAGCCACTCACACGAAGTGATGATTGTCAGTGACCAACTCAGCTGATTCATGTGATGTCCAACTGCTGCGGGTTGTAGCGGCATACCTCTCCCACATACATTCACTGTGTGCCCAATGGCTGTAGACTGTCTGTGTCACTACCGCATTAGGACACCCAAACTGTGTTGACAGAATATTATGTTATATGTTGAAAAATAGGATCAGCGCTAGGGTACGTTTGTCTTCACCTGTGAGGAGTCGAACTTGCAGTTGAAGCGTCAGTAGAATATACAATCAAGCAAATGTAAAACGCTAAGTTCACACTGCAGGTATTTCTGCTCGATTCGCTTGCGTCTATTTTTTTTGTGTGTAAGTGTTCACTTACATACGACTTCTGTTCGTTTAGTGTGTGAATATACGCGTCTCTAATCTTAGACCACATCTGAAAGCGAACTCGGTGTCAGGACCGCTTTCCAGCGGGGGGGCTGGAAAGCGGTGAATGTGGATCCTTAAAACGCTGACAAGGGAAAATCGGGGTTGTACAAAGGTTTATTGTGACCGACAGGTATCAATCCAACATCCAATGAGGCAAGGTAACTTGCAATCGAGTATAATATTAGATAGGGTGTCTATAATTACGGTCGTCGGGAGACGGTAACGAAAAACGCTGGAGGAGCAATCTCACACCAGGAAATCAAAACGAGAAACAGAAAACGCTTGCAACGCAAGGAGACCGAAAACGACAATGGCTTGCCACCAAAGGGCAAGGTGAATCCAAATACGAAAACGAGAACAAAAGGCGAGCCGAGAGTAGCTGGAAGCAAAGGTAACAAAACTCACAAAATACAACACACTGGAATCAACGTGGCGAGAACTATAGCGAGGGCACATGAACAAGAGCAACGTGGGATCAGAGCTACGTGGGTCAATAATCCGACGCGGACGTGTCGATGGCTTAAGTAGTCGGTAATCAGAGCTTCATTGAGCGCAGCTGTGTGGCTCGTGAGCGCGTCTCGCTCGCGACCGGTCCCCGGGTCGCGCGCCGCCGGCACACGCCCACTCAGCTGTAACGAGAGCAGACGGATCGTGACACTCGGTTGGATTCGAAAAAAAAAAACGAATTGCGCTGTCAAAAATAAATGAAAAAATACAAAATCTGATGCAGACCACATATGGGCAAAAAATGTGATCCTGGGTAGCATATGCCTACAGTGTGAACCTAGCCAAAATTTGACTGATTGATAGGTGTGAATTATTTTTGTTTTCTCTGGCCTCCTAGAAGTACGTGGCGGAGAGGATGTCCTGTGGGGGATGTTTTGATTGATTATCCAAGGTGTGAAAAGTCACACAGGTGACTAGCAGGTGTCTGATGTGGTGGTGTTTAATCCATTGTATTTGAATGGAAATAAACGAAGGTTATGCTGTGTTTCTTACTGGTTTATGACTTTTTGATTTATCAAGGATATGACCAATTATAGTTTATTTCCCCCCAGGGGAAAAGATGAGCTAGGTAATGATGCAAATGAATAAAAGTGAATAAGGGTCATTCATATCAAGCTGCTTTTTTCTTCAGAAAAGAGAGGGTTCACCACTGCATCCATTTGTTTCCATGTTCACGGCAGGCTTTGGATGAAATTGGCTCAAGAAAAGCCTAGGTATTCATCAAACCAGCTAATGTATTTTTAAGAAAAGTTGTTTGTTCCTGTCCTTGAGGTGTTATGAGAAAAATCTAAATTTATATTTTTGTTATTTCAATTCTGATGAAAAAAGAAAAAAAAAAAGAAGAAAAATTTTAAGAGTAGGTTAAAATGTGTGGTTTGAGCAACGGAGATCGTGTTTTATACAAACCTTAGGTTGGAAATAATTAAATTTTTGCACATGTAAGAAAAAATGGAACGGTTTGGACTGGTGTTAAGTTGGTTTGTATAACAAAATTTGATTAAAAAAAAAAAAGGATGAATTTTTGAATGCGGCACGGTGGGCGATTGGTTAGCATGACGGCCTCACAGTGCAGAGGTGGAGGATTCGATACCGGCTCCGGTGCCTGTGTGGGTTTTCTCCGGGTACTCCGGTTTCCTGCCTCATCCCAAAAACATGCATGCAGGTTGACTGGACATTCTAAATTGGCCCTAGGTATGAGTGTGAGCCTGGATGGTTGTTGGTCTATGTGTGCCCTGCGATTGGCTGGCAACCAGTTCAGGGTGTCTCCTGCCTACTGCCCGATGATAGCTGGGATAGGCTCCAGCACCCAACGCAACCCTTGTGAGGGGAAGCGGTACAGATTAGAATTAGAATTAGAAATCCCTTTATTGTCATGATGATGGATGGATGGATTTTTCTGAAGCATACGCACAGAATAAAAATGTGAGATGGGAGGAAGAGGAGGAGGGTGAGGATGAGGTGGAATGATAGGAGGGGGTCTGTGTTTCAGACAAGTGGTCTTGTTAACACAATACATCCATCCATTATCAAAATCCCTTGTACTCGCGAAGGTCCTGGGTGTGCTTGAGCTTATCCCAGCTGTCTTTGGGCAATAGGCAAAGTACACTAAAGTTGCAAATATAATTGTTCACTTCCATACTGATGTTAAAACTAATGTCATATTAATAATATTGCTTTTTTTTTTATTATCGTTCTGATGATGCCTTGAGTTTTACAGCAATATTTTGACACACATTTTAAACTAATTTGTGATTGAGTGACCATTAAAAACTAATTTAGCTTTCTTGTGCGGCTGTTATCAAGTCATACAGAAAGGTCTTGCATACTCAACTCCAGAGTTTGAGATGAGAACAATAAAGGATGATGGTAGTAGGAAATTTTTTTAGAAAGGCTCACTACGAGGAGAGAGTAGGTGAGGATTAGTCATGGTGCCACACTGTCACTAAGGGGTGAAGCTAGACATGTTAATTTTTTTTTTTTGTGCGCGTGCGTGTGCATGTCTGTATATGAGTGTTTTCCCATGTCTGAGCATGCTTATATAAGGCTATGGTCTGAACAATTGCTATCTTATTGCAAATGAAAATTAAGCACTTCATTTTTTACAACTTAGTATGTACAAATAAGTTTATGCTTACATGTCTAATTCATGTTTTTGCTAACACTGCATTAGCAAGTTGGAGAGAAAGGTCATGCAAACTCATCTCCTTGTGAGAGTGACAGAAATGTAATTAGTGGTTATTACCAATTCCAGCTCTCATCTTTGATTTAGTCTGAAGAAGTCAACATATTTCTAACTATGTAGTTATTTCCTTGTATTAGGAGAAATTCGGGTATGAAACAGCTGTTAAAATATGGATATCTTAACATCTACCTGATTTAATCTGAGCATTACACAAAACATTGTGCATGTTTATCTTCAAGACATGTCATCCTTAATTACCCTGTGGAAATGAATCTTTCTGAATCTGAATCCTCTGTGATTACATGAAAAAAATAAAGTGTCCGAAAGTATATGAATGAATATTGTTGAATAAAGACAACTATGCTGCTATTAACTCTTGCTGCTATTAACTCTCTTTTTCATCTTCAGAAACTTGGAACAGGCAAAGGTTGTTACTTTCTTTGTGTACCCACACTGCCTGAAGATCTAAATTATTAAATTTAATTAGATTTTTCGTTCAGGCTCATTTATGCAAGGTACTCAAGACCCTTCATTGTAAAATGAAAGAACTGTCTGGTGTTGATGCCACCATGTGGAATTCCTGGATTAATGACCTTAGAAAAATACAAACCCCTAGTGTCCTAAACCCCTGGTATCAATTACTGTTTTTGCAGCAATTTTGACATTGTGTGGATGTTGGTTTATTCAGTGTTCACACTCTCTCATTAACAGATTGGTAACAACAGCTATCTCACCCATTGGGAATGAGAAGGCTTACATGTATCCTTTGTTTGATCCTAACCATAAAGGTAATGGCAAGGATGAAGATAATGGATGATGCATACTTTATTACGTACTTGATTAATTTCCAAAGCCAGGGAAGTACATTGCCTATAAGTGTAATTGTATTTTTCATCAAAACAATCCCACAGTCGAAAATCTAACTGAAGTGACTGATGTAATGTGATATGAGGATTTGAGCAAATATGTGATAAACAGAAATAATAGAATAAATGTACATACATTATCCCTGCTTTACTCTTGTAGTATTGCAAATAATTTATTCCACAGTGTGACCTTTGTTTGAAATCGAAGGAAAACACCAGATAAAAAGTCATCTGTCAAGAAAAGCGAAATGCGGGTGGCACCGCTGCATTAGCGCTTCACCAACAGCGCCTATGTCACACGGCTGAAACTGGAAAAACTGGCATCTGAACTGTTGGAATGTGACTGAAAATATTGGTGCCTGAACTGTTAGAATTTGACCTTTCATCGCCGGAGGACTAAAAGTTTATGCCTACCTCTATTGTTTTGGAATGATTTACGAGTTAGTGTTGCTTTCCCCAAAACCTTTATATCAGACAATCTTCTGTAACTAGAGACATCACCAATAAATAGGGTGAACTCGGGGAGGTGTGTTTCAGAGCAGATTGGAGAGTTGTAACTCTGTTTCTCCACACAATTCTAAACTCTCTTGCCCTTCCTTATCTATTATTTTGAGAAGTCTTATAGGTTGTTTGAACCAGACAGTATTATTCCAATATTATTTTATGTTATACTGTATATAAAATGCTTTATCACAGCACCAGCTGTTGCAAAATGCGCTATATAAATGTATTTTATTTTATTTTTTTGCCATAATCACAATAGCGCTTTGATGAGGAATTAAATATTTAAATCCGTGGGCTATACATCTTGTCTTTCACCTTATTTTCACTCATGTTCATTCAAAGTCATCTTGACATATTCGGTACATATGTTTCTTGAATTGGTTTGTGATAGATTTCATCATAAGCTTCAAGTTTTCCTTATAACTTCTGTTGCTGAAGGGTCACAACTTCAAGCTAAAGTTAGCATTGTTGTGATAATCTATTCATTAACTTATATTTGCGTTGCTGATATGTCTAGAACATGCAGGAATTTTTAGACAGACAGGAAGTATACTGCGTTGTCATATGGCTCCATATTTGAGTTTGAGTGACTGTCATGGAGCAAAATTTTGCATTTTAGATATGTTGCTGTCATTCACACACAAAGACGCAAAAACATGCACACACACACACACCCCTGCACGCACACACACACGCACGCACGCAATCCTCTCATGTCACAATCATCACAACAACTGCCATGCCACAAGCTACCAGATGATCACGATGGAATGTAGGCCTATGTTTATATCACTGATAATAATCACAAATTACATTGAAGAGTCCAAATTGAAATAGAGAAAGCTTTTGCAAGGTGTCAGAAGTGGCTCACATAGTACTGCTAATCTGACAAATTAACACCCGCAGAAATCAAGCAATAACACATTCTGGAATCTTGAATAATGAAAAATCATTCCAGTTTCGGTTTGTATCTGGGCCCATTTTACAGTACTTAATTTTGATTTGAACACAATCATTCAATGTTGTTTTTCTATGTGTTGCAGCATTGTTTGTTTCTGATGTGGACTAAGCAACATAATTTGTCCATGCAGTGTTTGTTTTAGTTTAGGTAAGATGAACCTACCTGACTCCTGGTGCTCATGTCTGAGGTAGAGTGGCTCGACTTTGAAGGCTCCAATCATGTCCTGCCTCTTCTTTACCCTGTTTGTACGTGTTGTTGCGTAGTCAAATATATTTTCACCAAAAAGCAACGATATGTGGTTGTTTTACCCTAAAGGAAAAAGTCTCAAAAACAATGGCACACTGTTATTTAGTTACCTTTTTTAAGAACCGGAATTCTCAAGGCAACCCTGGGCCTCCTAATTTAGTGCTCTATGACCACATGCAGGCACATTACTACACCCATAAAACTGCTGTAATTATTTAATGTTGGCACGCTAGGTCCTCTATAAATTTCTATATAAAGATGATCATTTGTACACATGCACAGAGCAATGTTGGAGGCACTTGTCTTGAAAGTAAAAACTTTTGATGCCTTTTCTTACTTGAAAAGTATTACCAAAAGGCCAGAAGTGGATTTTTGTCAGGTCCTTTTATTACCACATGAATAGAATTCAAATATTTGCACCCGGAACAGTATGAAATCATGTAATGTACAGTCCCTCTCTCTCTCTCTTTCTCTCTGTCTCGTTCTCTCTCTCTTTTGAGCGCTCTCCTCTCTCTCACTCTCTGCAAGTGCATGCAAAAAAGAAGAGAGAGCGCAGTGTGTTAAGAAGTAATTGAGAGCCAAAGGGATAAAGTTTAATGAATACTGCCATCTCTACAGTGCGACCCCAGTCGGAGCTCATTTGTGAATTTGCCTTGTGTGTCAATTATATTTCTTGAATCTTTATTTTATTGTTTCATTCTTTGCAAGTATGCTATTTCAGTTTGCTGTTGTGTCATAATTTTAGTTTTGATGTGACACTGTGATCGTGGATGACATGTTGACAAATACATACCTTACACTTCATCATTGTACGAATGTAAGTTGCTGTGAGCTTGTTCTACTGCTTCCAATAATTAAAGGGCAATGATCCCTCACTACCTCAAGAGTGCCATAATATAGATAATACGCTATTTAATAACGTGAGAACCCGCAGCTATTCGTCCAAGCCGTCTAAGGGAAGTAGAAATCCTTTTTATGGTTAAATTTAAATATTGTGGCTTTTAATCAGTTGTTTACAGGCCGGAAATTACGGTAAGTGGATATGAATAGTAAATTAGCCGGCTTATGAGTTTTATTATTATTTTCATGAATATGAACAAAGAAAGGACAGAAAGGTGCTCAGGATGGGGACATTAACTTATTAATTATAATTTTTCACTTATTTGTATTTTATTAACTATAATTTTTGCATTTGCTTTTATGTGCGCTATTTCATGGAGAGACTTCATATTAATTTTAACATATTTATTCT
This sequence comes from Idiotropiscis lumnitzeri, assembly GCF_059441095.1. Lineage (NCBI taxonomy): Eukaryota > Metazoa > Chordata > Actinopteri > Syngnathiformes > Syngnathidae > Idiotropiscis > Idiotropiscis lumnitzeri. The sequence continues at coordinate 22,866,092 of NC_142400.1, read as the reverse complement.
GACTAAGTGACCTTTGACTTTATCATGATCCACTTCCTCTCTTTTAATTCTCTTCTCATCAGTTGCCAATGAGCTTGCTTTGGAAGGTATCAGGCCCAAGGCAGAAAAAGTTGGTGGATTAGTTTGTGTTTATTATACACAGACTGCTGTGAGCGAAAATAAACTCCCCCTTCCAGTTGGCAAAAGAACAGTTTTCTACAACTCACAATTTTACGGCATCCAACTAAAAAAATAAAATTAACATCCTTCACGTACAATTACAAAGTAACATCCTACTCATTTATTTTATTGTAAATGTATGATTAAAAGACACCTTACCACATAGCAGAGCAGTCAAAGTTGATTAACAGCCATTTGTGTGGATTCAAGTTGAATGAATCTGCAAACTGTAAATCAGACACAGATAAGAAGTAACCATCAGACTGTGTGATAAATAAGGTTAATCAAGAATCAACGAAACATTAAAATAGTGTACAATGTTTAGTACAGATTGTTCTTATTTACCGAAGTGAACAATTGCTGCAGCAAGACAGAGGAGTCAGAAAATAATTGTTTAGGAGCCAGCGTTTATTAAAATTTATACACACACTTCTCTGCCTCTATCTTTTTGGCCAATCTTTTGTCATATCCTCCCTCCCCCCACCAAATGCAATTAAATCCACAGTAAATGGAAACAACGGACAGTTGCCATGCCGCCTGATGCTTGTTAGTCCATCACCCCTGGCAACCAAGCCATCCATCAACCACAAAGACGTTTTTCTCTTTTTTTGTACCTCTCACACTTAATGTACACGTTCTTTAAAATATTACTCTAAACAGCTGCTATACAGTATTTGTCCAATGTCCTTTTTTAAAAACAAGCTCTTCTATTGTTTGAATCTATTGTTTGAACATGTGTGTCTAATAAAGAGTGATATATATATAAAGGTCTAACCCCGCCCCAGGAAATCATTCTGGGCTTATCGCTGCGTCCCTGCACAGCATGTGGAGATGCAGCAACCTCGATGGAAGTAAAAAGCAGACAGAGTGATGATTGTTACTCTCTCTCACATTCCTCCTACTTGACATTAACATCAAGGAATGTCAAAGAACAAATCAACAGGATATATAGTGCTGTGAAAAAGTATTGCTGGTTTCTGTGTTTTTTGCATCTTTATCACTCAGAATGGGTTCATTTCATCAATCTGATTTTAATATCACACGAAGACAAGCCAAGGATAGATAAAATGCAATTTCTAAATGATGATTTTATTTACCAAGAAGGAAAACATTTACAAACCTGTCTGGCCCTCTGTGAAAAAGTAATTGCCCCCTCAACATAATAGCAAGTTATGCCACCTTTGGCAGCAATGACTGAAATCAAATGTTTGCAATAATTGGTGATGAGTCTGTCATGCCACTGAGGAGGGATTTGGGACCACTCTTCTTTGCAGGATTGTTTCAACACTGCCATAGAGGAGGGTTTTCTAGCATGAACTGCACAATGAATATCACACCACAACATCTCTATTGGATTTAAATTCAGACGTTAAAATGTTAATTTTGTTCTTTTGGAGACTGTTCCTCACAACATCTCAGGTGAAGAACCAGCTGAGGAAGATGAAGGCGAGGAAGGCAGCAGGCCCAGATGGGATTAGCTCCCAGCTCCTCAAATCCTGCGCAGACCAGCTGTGTGGAATCCTCCATCATATGTCCAACCTGAGCCTGAAGATGGGCAGAGTCCCCCAACTGTGGAAAACATCCTGCCTGGTTCCGGTTCCAAAGACACCCCATCCGAAGGAGCTCAACAACTTCAGACCAGTGGCGCTGACGTCTCATCTGATGAAGACCCTGAAGAGACTGGTCCACGTCCATCTGCGCCCCCTGGTCAGCTTCTCAATGGACCCACTCCAGTTCGCATATCAGTGTGGATGATGCCATCATCTACCTGCTCCACACTTCACTCTCCCACCTGGAGAAGGCGGGGGGCATGGTGAGGATCATGTTCTTTGATTTCTCAAGTGCTTTCAACACCATCCAGCCCGCCTTATTGGGAGACAAGCTGGAGCAGGCGGGAGTGGCCCACCACCTCATCACATGGATCCACGACTACCTCACAAACCGGCCACAGTACGTGAGGACACAGGACTGTGTGTCTGACGTTCTCCTCTGCAGCACGGGAGCGCCGCAGGGAACTGTTCTGGCTCCCTTCCTGTTCACCCTCTACACCTCGGACTACAAATACAATTCCACAACCTGTCACCTGCAGAGGTTCTCTGATGACTCTGCGATTGTCGGCCTCATCACTGACAGTGACGATCGGGAGTACAGAGGGGTTACGCAGGGGTTCGTGGACTGGTGTCAGCAGAACCGCCTCCAAATCAACGCTGGGAAATACAAAGAGCTGGTGGTGGATTTCCGCAAGCGTCGGCACTCTCCACCTGCACCAGTGAATATCCAAAGAACAGACGTTGAGAGGATCTCAACTTACAAGTACCTGGGTGTTCATCTGAACAATAAACTGGACTTGAGCGACAACACAGATGCTCTCTATAGGAAGGGTCAGAGCAGACTCTTCCTACTCAGGAGGCTGAGGTCCTTTGGCGTTCGGGGAACACTCCTCAGGAACTTCTATGACTCGGTGGTTTCATCAGTTATCTTCTATGGAGTGGTCTCCTGGGCAGGAGGCATCTCGGGCCGGGACAAAAAGAGACTGGACAAACTAGTGAGGAGGGCCAGCTCTGTCCTGGGCTGCTCCCTGGACTCTGTGGACTCAGTGGGGGGCAGGAGGATGACGGCAAAATTGTCATCAATGCTGGACAACCCAGCCCACCCACTCAATGACACTCTGAGAACACTCCACAGCTCCTTCAGTGACAGACTGTTACACCCTCGCTGTACCAAAGAGAGATTTCGCCGCTCCTTCCTGCCGACTGCTGTCAGACTTTTTAACAAGAACATTGGGTCAGGCCTACAAACGGGAGGGCATTAGTGCAATTGTGCAGTCCTAGGATGCAATATATACTACTACTGTACTTTCAGCCAAGGGTGTACTTAAATATTGACCAATGATGTATTTTGTTTACCATTACAGTATTCTTATAACAGTACTTCTATCACTGCAGCATTTCTACCATTGCAGGACGTTCACTATTGCAGTACTTTTATCATTGCAGTACTTTTATCATTGCAGTATTTTTCAATCGTTGCAGTACTTTTACTATGACGGTACTTTTTCCATTGCAGTATATTTTATCATTGCAGTACTTTTTACCATTACAGTACTTTTATCATTGCAGTATTTTCTATCATGCAGTACTTTTCTATCATTTCAGTACTCTTACCATTACAGTACTTTTATCATTGCAATATTTTTATGATTGCAGTATTTTCAATCATTCAGTAGTTTTTATCATTACAGCGTTTCCCCCTCTGTATAATGGACAGGCATTAGGAGTGTTTCCTTCCACTTAGATACGTTTATACTGTGTATATTTGCATGCTTTTTATGAATGTCTGCTGCTAATGTTATACATTAACGGCTACATTATGCTGCAGACTCTGTGTGATCTATATCTTTGCTGCTGTAACACCTCAAATTTCCCCATTGTGGGACTAATAAAGGACATCTTTATCTTTATCTTTTCTGGGGTGGACTTGTTGGCTGTTTCGGATCGTCGTCCTGCTGCATAAGAGCACTTAAATTTGAGGGCACAAACTTGATGGCCTTAAGTTCTCCTTCAGGATTTTCTGGTAAACAGCAGAATTAATTTTGCTGACAATCACAGCAAGTTGTCCTGGTCCTGGGGAAGCAAAGCCTTCCAAGGCCATCACGCTGCCACGACCATGGTTTACTGCTGTCAACATTTTTTTTATCAGATGCTGTGCCATTTGTACGCCAGATGTAACGGGCTGCACACCCTCCAAAAAGTTTTATTTTTGACTCTGCCGTCCACAGAATATTTCTCCAAAAGTCTCGAGGATCAACAGGATGCATTTTCGCTAAAATGAGATGAAGCTTTGTGTCCTTTTGTGACAACAGTGGTTTTTGCCTGGAACCATCTTATGGATGCCATTTTTGACCAGTGACTTTCTTGTAGTGGAGTCACACTAACACTCACCTTCACTGAGGACAGCGAGGCCTGCAGTTGGAAATTTTGATAATGTACGCACAAAGCAAAGACCTACAAAAATGTCTCTTGGAGCCATATGCTAAATTGCACAGGAAGTCGTCCATTTTGAATTGACTTCACACATTGACAAGCCTTTGACAACAAAAGTGGCTCTGAACTTTACACAAAAAATTCATGTGAAAATATCTCACATCTGATAATGGCACTGGCCTGAAGACATCTACAAACTTATTTTCATCGTATTGGTAACGCCACCAACTGGTTAAAGCAATTACAAGTCATATGATATTTGCTCGGATGAGTGTTTATGCCTTCAGGATGTCACATACCAAATTTGTCATTTTTTGTAAAAAGCTGTGGGCGTGGCTTCGCAGTTCGCCAATAAAACAACGCTGATTTCGAGGTTCTAAAAATGAAACACACACATCAGGCCTGGCAAAATCATCAATATTTCATTAGTTTGTCGTGCAATTTTTTAAAAATGGCTCATTATCACCCCCTGGTTGTGTGTGGATGGAGTATGTAGAGCAGGGGTCTCAAACTCGCGGCCAGCGGGCCATTTGCGGCCCGCGGGATGATAGTTTGCGGCCCCCGCCTTATTATGAAAGTTTAATGTTCGTGCGGCCCGCGAATTTGATATGACTGGCACTTTACAGTGTAAAGTGCCAGTCTGTAGTTATAAAGCTTTAATTACAGTGTAATTAAAGCTTTATAACTACAGAAGTAGGCCTACTCATCCCAGAACTATGGTTTATGCTTAGGATCTCTGCTATTTGACAAGATTTTGATTTGATTGACAGGAGACCCATGCGCGAACAGGATGTGCAGTCTGACGGAGCTTTGCATCAGCACTAGCACAGACGGGACTAATTATAAAATGTAGGATTACCTGGTCACAGTGGATAAAATTGAACCGCGGATTATTGTTGGGCACATCTTCAGCTTTAAAACGAGGGTAGGATTGTAATTTTTTTTCGATGTTTTAGTAGGGGTTTGATTGATGAATGTTCCACTCATGTTCAGGACAATTCATGTTCAGAAGAAGATTAAAGAACTGTTAATACAGACATTTGACTCATTATTATTATTATTATTATTATTTATTACTGATTAATTTTCTTATTAATTCCTTATTTATTTTCATATTAATTCCTTATTTATTTTTAAATCTTATTTTGTGTTAAAAAATAAAAATAAAGACATTTGAGAAGATTAGATTTTTTTTATTTTTTTCTTGCGGAAAACCTGATGCGGCCCAGCCTCACCCAGAGTCTGCCTCTAGTGGCCCCCAGGTAAATTTAGTTTGAGACCCCTGATGTAGAGAGTGGCAAAATCAAAACCAACCGTGACCCGACTAACCTAGGTCACCAAAAATTGGCACACATGTGTAGCACCCCGAGTTGAACAAAAAAGTCCTTGACAGACCATAGTTTAAAACGAACAGGAAGTGAGTTTTTAATTTTTGAATGTCCAATTTTGGCCCATTTTTGCACATTTACAGGGGGCATTCGTTTGTACGCTGATCCTTAACTCACTTACTCCCTTAGACGTACAAAGACGTCTTTTAATGCAATGGCGCCCTCTACCAAAGACGTATAAGTACGTTTCCTGTCTTTTTTACGTCATAGTGTACATAAGGGTCTGATGCAACCTCTGACTGAGAATCAGCCTTGTCCGCATTGTGAATCATGTAAAAATCACCCAGCAGGGGGCAGAGGTGCAAAAGATCCGCCTTGAATCTGCGCCAGAGTTACAAATGGGGGGCGGGATCCTGGGGTAGACGGTATAAGTGTGGAGAGCGGCGCGGTTAGCAGCAGCATCGGCAGCACTAGCAGCATTAGCAGCACTAGCAGCAGTAGTATTAGTAGCGTTAGCAATGAAATCCTCCAAGCAAATGATGATCGAGGAATGCTTTTTTGTAAGAAAAGCTTCCCAAGTGTACATAAGGGTCTGATGCAACCTCTGACTGAGAATCAGCCTTGTCTGCATTGTGAATCATGTAAAAATCACCCAGCAGGGGGCAGAGGTGCAAAAGATCCGCCTTGAATCTGCGCCAGAGGTACAAATGGGGGGCAGGATCCTGGGGTAGACTTATAAGTGTGGAGAGCAGCGTGGGTAGCAGCAGCATCGGCAGCACTAGCAGCAGTCGCATTAATAGCGTTAGCAATGAAAGCAAATGACGATCGAGGAATGCTTTTTTGTAAAAAAAAGCTTCCTAAAAGCATCAAGGCGATGGAGACGCTTTGGTTGAGAGGATGACGCTTCGTCGTCGTCACAACAAACAGGCGTCTAAAGAGGCTGCGCGTGCCTTGCGGCCTGCATCGCCTGCCTTCGGACAATAGCCAAAGCAGCCGAGAGTCCTCACCAGATCCCCCCGAACGAGGACGTAAGCGCTCGCAAGTTACCATTGAACATGTGGTTTTAGCCCTCATGCTTTTATTGTACATATCATGCATCTTGCGGGCAGAAAATGTCGCGTAAATGTGCAGTTAGACGCGAACTTGCTCGCTGACTTCCTCGTCCGGCCGCCTCTATTGCACAATTACACGCGAGCGCAAGTCCTCGCCGACGAGGAAGTAAACGCTCGCAAGTTACCATTGAACATGTGGTTTTAGCCCTCATGCTTTTATTGTACATATCATGCATCTTGCGGGCAGAAAATGTCACGTAAATGTGCAGTTAGACGCGAGCTTGCTCGCTGACTTCCTCGTCCGGCCGCCTCTATTGCACAATTACACGCGAGCGCAAGTCCTCGCCGACGAGGAAGTAAACGCTCGCAAGTTACCATTGAACATGTGGTTTTAGCCCTCATGCTTTTATTGTACATATCATGCATCTTGCGGGCAGAAAATGTCGCGTAAATGTGCAGTTACACGCGAGCGTATCTCCTCACCGACGAGGAAACAACAATACTGAATGGTGTGGTAATCATGCATACTTTCTAAAATTCACAGATTGTGCATCCCGCGGCAAGAAAGTTCCTCCTCGTCTTGTTGGTGTAAAGAAAGGTAAATTATAATATGAAACTTCACACGCCAGCAATAAAATGCAGCAATAAATATATATTTCCAATTGTTTATATTTCTGTAATTTACAGGTTGTGCATCAGGAAGCAGTGGTTCCGGATGGCGTCACACTGGATGGCAACCGAGGAAAATCGACTTTACAGCAACCCCTGGACCACTGAATGCCGCTGCCCATTTGGAGTCTGAGGAGCCAGCTGATTTCCTGCAGCTGTTTCTCACGGATGAGCTTCTGCAGCACATCGCGGATGCCACCAATCACTTCCCAGACAATTATTTTCACACAAACCCCAGTGGACAAACACAAGCTCGCCTATTTGCCACGGACCAGCAAAGCCAGACCAGAATGAAAGTGTCGGGTCTGTTTGCGCAAAGGCAAACGGAGTGAAACAATGTGGTGTGAACTATGTTGTGTGCCCTTGCATCAAGGCAACTGTTTTATTTTTATATCACACAAAAAAAAAGTATGTATGACACTGATGTATTTCATTTTTGTACATAGTTCAACAGTTCAGTTGTTTTGTGTTATGTGCAAATACATTTATTTTGTTATCAAAAACATATTTTTTGTGCTTTTTTTTGTTATTTTATAGAAGGCATGCATTATTTAGATGTTGGAGGTGTCATAAAAACCATAAATAATAGTGTCAAAGTTCAAATTATGGTCGAAATGCATCAGTTTACAAAAAGCTCATTTTCTCCATTTTTTTCCCCAGGGATTGGAGTTTTCATGAAATTTAGCTATTTTCAAATGCCGATTGCTCAAGAATGTGTGACGGTTCGGGTTGGGGAGGAGGGCCTGGCAGTCTCGGATTACTTGCAGGTTCGCGATCCTTCCAGCCAGGCTCTCCTCCGGAGAAAGTGGGCGTCGGCTCCGGCGCACCTGCGGCTCGTTGTCTGCAATCAACGGGCAGCATAAGAACCAGCCACGCCAGGAGCTCGACGCCGGATTATCTCGTCATCTCGTGTGGTACTGGCCCATGTCACGTCACGCTTCTCGATCGCCCGATTCCTTGTGCCCTCGTGCTTGTCTGACTTCCGTGCTCTCTGTTTCCCCGTCCAGCCGACCCGAGCCCGTCCGGACCCGCTCCTCCCGCAACCGCTCCCGAGTTCCTGCCCGGAGCTCATCCCGCCAGCGCTCTCCGCAACACGCCGTGCCCGGGCTTCCGCCGCGCCGCGTCTTCCGCACCTCCGCCTGCCCGACCGCACCTCCCGGTGCACCCCGCTCCGACGTCTGCTCGTCCGCACCTCCCGGTGCCCACCGCTCCGACGCCTGCTCGTCAGCAGCTCCCGGTGCCCACTGCCTGCCCGTCAGCACCTCCCGGTGCACGCCGTCCCGACACCTGCCTTACGGTGCTTCCCTCCGGGCTTGCCGCCCTTCCTCATTCCCCAATAAACCCTGTCTCAAACACTCCTGTCGCTCTTGGGTCCTCCTTCCCTCTCACCCGGTTCGCGCAACCGCGACAGAATGGAAAAAGATAGAAACAAACTTTTTTTTTCTGTTGAAAGAAGAGTCTCATCTTTCTTTTGTCTATATAGCATTAGAATACAATATTCTGTGGGCCTTGCAATATTAGTCAAAACCCAGGAAAACGCTGGGATTGAGCGGGTTGCTCCAGTGAAAATGGCTGGTATTTAATGAGTTAAAGATTCATTCGACTGATGCAAAATTTGGACTGTACCATCTTAAGATCTTGGACAAACACTGAGAACTTACTTCAAACCTTTACGAGGATTTGACAACAAAAGTTGGTCTAAGTTTATGAAGATTTCTCACATTTGATAATAAAACTCGCCTGAAGACATCCATGCACGTATTTTTCATCGTATTGGTAGCGCCACCGACTGGTTAAAGCAAATATAATTATTATTTTCATCTATGTTTTTGTCCGATTTTTAGATTAATTAGGTCTACCTTATATTTGCTCGGATGAATGTTTAGGTCTTCAGAATGTCACAATACTAATTTGGTAATTTTTTGTGACAAACTGTGGGTGTGGCTTCGCACATTTCGCCAATAAAACTACGCTGACTGTGCTAAGTTTTTGTTCTCCGACTTCCATCAAATACCATCTGAGCAACCTTGGGGTGAATTTTTGCAATTCGATTCGTGCACCTGACTAAGAAGGGAGCATGGGAGCGTGAACAGGGTTTAGTTTTTGAGGATCACTGGTGGGACTCTGTATTGAGGGCTATTCATACTACTTTTATCTAGGCTCACTTGACCTTGATTCAGTTCAAAGTTGTGTTCAGATGTTCTGTCGAAGTTATTTCCTAATGTGACAGATATCAGCGATAAATTTGGAACTTCTCCCTGTGATCTTGCGTATATGTTTTTTTCCTGTCCACCCCTGACAATCCTCTAGCAAATTTATTTTGACACTGTATCTAAGGTTCTTTCCTGGCATGTAACCACGTCACCACACATTGGAATTTTTGGTCTCCAGGAAGATTATTCTCTATATTCAGTTATGGAATTGGAAGTTGTCGCTTTCACTTCGGTCATTGTGAAACGTCATCCCCTAAACTGGTTATCTGCAAATGCTCCTTCACATATTCATTGGATAAATGATGTTATGTCCTTTTTGAAAATGGAAAAAATCAGATATTCAAGAAAAGTAGTCTGACCAAGTTTTTTACGAAGTGGACTTTTTTTGCAGCAAAATAACCGCCCTCCCATTCTTATTTGCTATTTTTTTTATTTTATTTATATTATTTTTATTTCACTTTCTTTATTTACATCACTTACTGTTGTTTAATTTTCTAACTGTGAACATTTTGCTCTTGTTATACACAAAAAAAGAATGCTGCTTTTAAGGTTGTAAAAGAATGAAAACTCATAAAACTTTGCAAGAACATCGGTCCTAATTTAATCAGCATTTTAGTAGTTTCTTATGCAATTTGAAAAAAAGTGGTGCACCCTGGAAATTTTCAAAGAAGCAGCCCGGATATACGCCTAAATACTCATCCGAGCAATTATAAGGAAAGGAAGGATCCCTGAACCTGCTCAGAGAAAAATAATCAAGAATTCAAAATGGCTGCTCCCAATCTACTAGAGATAGGTAGTGATTAAAAGCCTGCTCTTTGAATATTTTGAAATTCCTCCTGTAGATAACATTCGGTTTACTTTTAGGGGTTGCAGTGTCCCTGCATGCAGCAACAACACAGTGACCACTTATATCAGCGCAGAAAGCTGCCATTGCTTTGAATTTAGGAGGCACATTTGATATAATTAAATTAATTAAATAATAGTAAAGAATGCATATTGTTTTGAAAAAAGATATTTGTGGTCCAATGTATCCCTATGAGGGGGATACCAAATTTTGAACTCGCTGGGACATTCTTTCAATAAACTTTGGCCAGCATTGTTAATAAGCATGCTCCAATTAAGAGATTTAGAGTGAAGGGTCGGGATAACCCCTGGTTCTCCCCAGAGCTGTCAGACTTTATCCACTTGTGCAACTGAGCATGGGCTAAGGCCAGAAAAAGTGATTCTTCTGCTGACTGGACTGCTTCAGGCAATTAAGAAATAAATCAACCTCTCTCATTAAAATAGGCCAAGTCAGATTATTACTTATTACTTCACAACTGACAATCTCAATAATCAAAAAGTGACAAAGTCTCTATTTCTTCCTTTAGGACTCAGTTACAGTATGTATATATATATATATATATATATATATATATATATTCTTTCTCTGGTGTAAGCAAATCAACTAATTATCAAAATTGTATGTTAATACCCCTCCAACAGTGTCAGGCAAATTCAACTTTAGTATCTTGACGGAGGAAGAATTTTAGACACAGCTCTTGCAATGGATTTCATTGAATGGAGTGACCAGATGGTTTATACAGCATGCATTATTTTCTCATTTGTCACATACCTCAATGCCATTCAACAAAGGCCGGAATTCAGGACAGATAAATGCACTCCCAGCATACGCAGCATCAACATGCATCCACATGGTTTGCTCATTACCTGCAGAAGCCAACAAGCAACAATATTGATCATGTGCGTCCATTGTGCTGCAGTAATAACACAGAATATGGTATTGACAACAATATAATCAGATCAGATGAAAAACAGTATGACGGTTTTCAAATCTACGCTTACAAATTTAGTACAATATATGGTAATAGTGCATATACAGTACTTGCCAAATCAACAGAAAACATGGCTGTTGTTCTGGATGTACTTAGCTTTTAAAAATGTACTAAATATGTTGTAGCAAGGCAAAAAACAATGAAATTATTACCAAGGTAACTTACATATAGGCCCCAGCTCAGAAATACGATCAAACGCACATGACGCAGTGGTGCCAAGCGTTGCACAGAACTAAAAGACAAAATGACAATGAAATGAAATGGCAATGATAATTTTCGTTTGGCATTGCCATTTCATACTTTGGAATAATATTTTTACCCTAAACAAACCTAATAAACACACAATCTCCCGAATAACATTGCTGCTTTGTGGACTAGGTTAACGCACTTTGAAATAATATGTCACCATTGGAAAGACATGTGCATGCTTCTGGAAATACCTCTGTGCATTTATTTGGTATCCCTGATTTTCAACTTTAGATCCAAGTAGTAGTGTGCTCTTTGATCTCACTGACTGGACAATTCAACATACTATCAAAGTGGAATGTCTAGCATGCACCAGTCACTTAACTTTGCCTTACTAATAATGTTTTTTTTTTCCACCACTGGATGGATGGATGCCTTTCACTACTGTATAAAATTTGTGCTCATTAGTAGGACAACTTTGGCATATTAGAAAGACAACAACATGAGAGACAATTTTCTCAAGCATCTCCAGTTGGTGCAAAATGCTACTGCTCGCCTTCTAACTGGAGCAAGAGGGAGTACATAGCCCCAATTCTGTCCTCTCGTCACTGTCTGCCAGTGCATTTTACAATTAATTTTAATATACTACTTTTTTTTATTCAAATCTTAACATTTCCTCACCCCAGCCTATCTGTTTGAGATTCTCCACCCCTCTGCACCTGTCCGTTGCATCAGTTCTGTGGACCAGACGGTACTGGAGGTGCTGAGGACTAAATGGAGCCTCAGAGGGGATCAAGCCTTTTCTTATGTCGCCATTTATGGCTTGTCTTGGCTACCAACCCCCACTTTTTGCAGACCAGTAGCATGCCGTAGCAGTGCCATCTGTGAATGGCCACCTCCGGCGGGTCAGGGGAGTATGGAAGGAGGTCAAGGCGGCCATCGCTCGTTCTGCTCAAAAGAATAAGCGCCTGGCGGACCTTCATCGCACTCCGGCTCCGACCTACGAACTGGGACAGATGGTGTGGCTCTCATCCCGCGACGTACCCCTTCAAACCGACTCACGTAAGCTCACGCCAAGATTCATTGGCCCTTTCCCCGTGGATAAAGTGATTAACCCCTGCGCAGTCAGGCTTAAGCTTCCAGACTCGTTGAAGGTACACCCCACCTTTCACGTGTCTCTCCTCAAGCCTGTCTCCACCAGCTTTCTTAGCCCTCCAGCCGTTCTCCCTCCGCCCACCCGGATCATTGACATCCACCCTGCCTTCACGGTGTCCAAGGTCCTGGATGTGAGGCCCCGGGGTAGGGGTTTCCAGTACCTGGTGGACTGGGAGGGTTATGGTCCGGAGGAGCGGTCATGGATTTCAAGGAAACTATTTTTGGACAATTCTCTGTTGGACGATATCTATGCAGCTCACCCCGACAAGCCAGGTCGGACGCCAGCAGGCGTCCATTGAGGGGGGGGGGGGGGGGGGGTACTGTGGTGTCCTGCTTTTTGGAGCCTCTGTGTTTCCCTACAGGGCTTGGGCAGATCCCTCTCATCGCCCTCCTGATCCGGCGCACCTGCAGCTCATCACTGACAATCATCCAGCGGATAAAAGCTCAGTGCAGCCAGGAGTCAGGCGCCAGATTATCCTGCGTCAACTGCGGTACTCAGGCTCCCACCTGCGTTTATGCAACCCTGCTCAAGTGAACTTCTGCCAACTGACTCAATTTCCTGTTTCTCTCTTGTCCCGTCTACAGTGCCTCCTGCCCGTCTGCCCAAGCCCCGCATTAACACCTGGAACCTCCTGAAGCTGCATCGTCCTCTCACCTGGCCTGCCTTCCACTGGACCCCCCGCCTTTAACAACCTTCTCCACAATAAATTCCTATTCTTTGCCACTTCTGACTCCACTGCTTGAGAAACACATGCATGCACATGAAGGCGAACACTGCAAGGACCCTATTGTTTTTGTAAAAAATTCTCTTTATAATTATTCTTATTTTATTATTATTATTCCCTGTAATGACTCACATTTTTGCCGAACTAAATGTGAACGAAAATTCACCAAACTTTGCACATGCATTGGGCCAGGAGAAAAAAATTGATATTTTAAAATCATAAATGAGTACAAAAGGTTTAACCTACGGTTATGAAAACTGTGAGGATCATGTAGAACCCTCAGATGTACAAAAAACACTTTAAAGAAGTGAATTATGCATATTCGAATGAACAATTGTGGCCCATTTTTGCACATTACGGGTCATACTTACCCCGCTTGTCCGAGACGGGTCATCCGACTAACTTCTAATACTACTCTACAATCTCCTTCTACACTGAGTATAATAACAACAAAGGGCATTTTGGTTTTTATTCTGATTCTGATTCAAAGTTGCGTTGTATCATATCAACACTTGAGACAAAAATTATTTTATGTTTTTGACATGCTACCCGACGGGGAGATATTAGGACGGATAATGAAACAGCCCAAGAGCAACAAAAAAGTCGCCCATCCATTGTCCGCCGCTTATCCGGGTTTGTGTCGCGGAGGCAGCAGCTTCACCAGGGAAGCCCAGACTTCCCTAACCCAACCACGTCTTCTCGCTCTTCCGGAGGGATCCCTAGACATTCCCAGGCCAGCCAGGAGACATAGTCTCTCCAGCGTGTCCTGGGTCATCCTCTGGGATTTTGGAATTGGGTGCCATTTTTGGCCTTTTATAGAGGGCATATTTTAACGAACATCTCTTAAGGTTTTTTCGATCATCTCCAAACTTTGGGTTTTTCATCTAAAGATGAGTAAGATGAAAAGTTATTGAAATCTTTTCATTTCATCGCACATTTTGCAGTGACGATACACCATTTGCAAAGAAAAATTATGCTGTTTTTGAGGGTCTAAATCAAGGCGAAATCTCAGACAGCAGGGTTGGCAAAAACATTTATATTCTAGTGTTGGTTATAAACCATTAACAAAGCAACCCTGGTTTTATGTTTCTACAAGATCTACATACAGTGGAAGGGATATGTTACTGCCCAAGACTTACAAAAAGACTTTAAAAGTAACACCCTAAGTCTATCAAGAAATCCGCCATTTTTATATCACTTTTACATTTGTTTATATATTTGGCCTTATTTGGCAAATTTTTGCACATTTAGAGTGGTCATACTTTTGCCCCCTCGTCCTAGACTGTTCACCCACATAACTTCAAATTTGGGTTGTATTGTATTGCATGTATGCGGCATATGCGGCACCTAGGGGCGGCGCGCTATAGGAGGCGCCAAAGCGATGGGAGGAAATTTTTTTGGGAGTGGCCATTTCATGTATTAAACAGCTGTTTGTTCACGGGTATGGTTTGATCTAATCACTAATACTAATAGAGGCACGTCACTGACACTGATAGGCGCCCTTCTGCTCTGGGACTGTCACCCATGGCAAACAGGTCCTTGGTGAGGGTCCAGACAAAGCACGGCTCACCACGACCCCTTATAAAGCACAGCATTTTTGGATCACGTTTTCCCTTGCCCCGGGCGCGGGTAACTGGGGCCCCCCTCTGGAGCCTGGCCTGGAGGTGGGGCTCGTTGGCGAGCGCCTGGTGGCCGGGCCTGCACAGCCCGAAAAGCTAACATGGGTCCCACTTCCCATGGGCACACCACTTGTGGGAGGGGCCAAAGGGGTTGGGTGCCATGTGAGCCGGACAGCGACAAGAGGCAGGGACCTTGGCGCTCTGATCCCCGGCTACAGAAACTAGCTCTTGGGACATGGAATGTCACCTCTCTGGCAGGGAAGGAGCCTGAGCTGGTGTGCGAGGCAGAGAAATTCCGACTTGAAATAGTCAGGCTCACCTCCACACACAGCTTGGGCTCTGGTACCAGTCCTCTTGAGAGGGGTTGGACACTCTTCCACTCTGGAGTTGCCCAAGGTGAGAGACGCCGAGCAGGTGTGGGCATACTTATTGCCCCCCGGCTTGGCACCTGTACATTGGGGTTCACCCCGGTGGACGAGAGGGTAGCCTCCCTCCGCCTCAAGGTGGGGGGACAGGTACTGACTGTTGTTTGTGCTTATGCACCAAACAGACTCCCTCGTTCTGCTGGGGGACTTCAATGCTCACGTGGGTAATGACAGTGAGACCTGGAAGGGCGTGATTGGGAGGAATGGCCCCCCCCCAATCTGAACCCGAGTGGTGTTCTGTTACTGGACTTGCGTGCTCTTCATAGATTGTCCATAACAAACACCATGTTCAAACATAAGGGTGTCCACATGTGCACTTGGCACCAGGACACCCTAGGCCGCAGTTCGATGATTGACTTTGTAGCTGTGTCATCGGATTTGCGGCCACATGTTTTGGACACTCGGGTGAAGAGAGGGGCGGAGCTGTCAACTGATCACCACCTAGTTGTGAGTTGGCTCCGATGGTGGGGGAAGATGCCTGTCTGAAAGAGTAATTATTAAATAGTTATCACCCATTTGTTTATGCCGTGGATATGTATGTGTTAAAGATGAAGAGTATTCGATTTAAATATCTTCTTGGAATGATAATCTTGAAGAAATAATTTGTTTTCATAAATGAGATTCGCAATTGCTTGTAAGAAGGTAGAAGATATAAGGGTGAGGCCTCAAATTCTCTTATTTGTTTTATGCAGTGCAATGTGTTTACCAGTTTGAAATATTCTGCTGAGTAATGCTGTGACGCAAATTCTCCACATGTATAAAGTAATCTTACAGGAACATGCACAACACATAGAGAAAAACAATTTCATGTGTCTTCAGCTGCTTGCTTAAGATAACGCAACCCCACCCATTAGGTTGAAGACACATGTAAAAGGGACATCTGGAAATCAATAAAAGGGAGAAAACGGAGCGATATGAGCAGAACGCAAAGAGATAAGCTTTCAATTCAGTCTTTCTCTTCGTTCTCCTTGCAAGCCAAATTTTGAGCGTCTTTCTCTTCATTGATGGTGTGTCACATTGGCGAACCTGACATGGTCCCAAACGTTGTGAGGGTCTGCTGGGGACGCTTGGCAGAATCCCCGGTCAGAAGGAATTTCAACTCCGACCTCCAGCAGAACTTTGCCCACATACCCGGGGAGGCGGGGACATTGAGTCCGAGCGGACCATGTTTCGTGCCTCCATTGTGGAGGCAGCCGATCGAAGCTGTGGCCGTAAGGTGGTCGGTGCCTGTCGTGGCGGCAACTCCCGAACTCGCTGGTGGACACCGGCGGTAAGGGATGCTGTCAGGCTGAAAAAGGAGTCCTATTGGGCCCTTTTGGCCTGTGGGATTCCTGAGGCTACTGACAGGTACCGACTGGCCAAGCGGAATACAGCTTCGGTGGTTGCCGAAGCAAATATTTGGGCGTGGGAGGAGTTCGGTTAGGCCATGGAAAACGACTTCCAGATGGCTTCGAAGAAATTCATGTCCACCATCCGACGTCTCAGGAGAGGGAAGCAGTGCTTCTACAACATTGCGCGGATATCGGGGACTGGGCAGACCCCTTTTTAAGAAGGGGGACCGGAGGTTGTGTTCCAATTATAGGGGAATCACACTCCTCAGCATCCCTGGAA
Organism: Idiotropiscis lumnitzeri; assembly: GCF_059441095.1. NCBI lineage: Eukaryota > Metazoa > Chordata > Actinopteri > Syngnathiformes > Syngnathidae > Idiotropiscis > Idiotropiscis lumnitzeri. The sequence goes on along the minus strand of NC_142400.1, from coordinate 22,849,132 downwards.
AGGTCTACTCAGGGGTACTGGAGAGGAGGGTCGGTCGGGAAGTTGAATCTCAGATCCAGCAGGAGCAGTGTGGTTTTCGTCCTGGCCGTGGAACAGTGGACCAGCTCTACACTCTCTACAGGGTCCTTGAGGGTGCATGGGAGTTCGCCCAACCAGTCTACATGTGTTTTGTGGACTTAGATAAGGTGTTCGACCGTGTCCCTCTGGGAGTTCTGTGGATCGTGCTTCGGGAGTACGGGGTACCGAGCCCCCTGGTATGGGCAGTTCAGTCCCTGTACCAGAGTTTGGCCCGCATTGCAGGCAGTAAGTCGGATTCGTTTCCAGTGAGGGTTGGACACCGCCAAGGCTGCCCTTTGTCACCAATTCTGTTCATAGCTTCAATGGACAGAATTTATAGGCGCAGTCGAGGCAATGAGGGGATCCGGTTTGGTGACCTCAGGATTGCATCTCTGCATTTTGCAGATGATGTGGTACTGTCAGCACCTCCAATTCTGAGACCATTGTACTCGGTCGGAAAAGAGTGGAGTGCCCTCTCCAGGTCGAGGAGGAGATCCTGCCCCAAGTGGAGGAGTTTAAGTATCTTGGGGTCTTGTACACGAGTGAGGGGAGGATGGAGCGAGAGATCGACAGGTGGATCGGTGCAGCATCCGCTGTGATGCGGACGCTGTAACGGCCATTGTGATGAAGAGGCAGCTGAGCCAAAAGGCGAAGCTCTCGATTTACCGGTCGATCTACGTTCCTACCCTCACCTATGGTCACGAGCTGTGGGTCGTGACCGAAAGAACAAGATCTCGGATACAAGCGGCCGAAATGAGTTTCCTCCGCAGGGTGTCTGGGCTCTCCCTTAGAGATAGGGTGAGAAGCTCGGCCATCCGGGAGGGACTCAGTGTCGAGCCGCTGCTCCTCCACGTTGAGAGGAGCCAGATGAAGTGGCTCGGGCACCTGATTAGGATGCCTCCTGGACGCCTCCCTATACCTAAAACAAAACAGTATGTTTTATCTTGAAATTTGCTGCCATTTTTTAACTTTTATAGAGGTTATATGCTAACTAAGTCCTCCCAAGAAGTGCATTTGATTGGCTTCAAACATTTTTGTTTTGTTTTTGTTTGTTTGTTTTTCATCACAGATGATGAATGATGAAACGTTTTTTGAAAGCTTTTTAATTTGTTGGACACTGTTGCCATGATGATGCATTCATTTGGAAAAAAAAAAGAATTAAATAAAAAAGAATTATGCTGTTTTTGAGGGTCTAAACTTATGAAACTCTGCACCCACATCAGATCTGGCATGAAAATAAATATTAGAGATTTTACAAATGAACACTGTTGAGATTTATTACGCTAGTTTAAAAAATGTCTCTAAAGCGGCAAATACTATTTTTTTTTAACAAAGCATTCAACATTTTACCAAGATATGTGAACATTTTGAGACATATGTACAAAAAAGTCTCTTATAGCCATATTCTAACCCTTACAGGACGTGGGACATTTTTACTTCATTTTAGAATTGTGCACTATTTTCATACTTTTAGAGAATTTGCAGTAAATCCACCATTTTGACTTCATTTTGGAATTGGCAGCCATTTTAAAGAAATCATATTTTAACAAACTTTCCCGAGAGATTTTATCCGATAGTCTCCAATCTTTGGGTGTATAAACATGTTTAAGATGAAAAGTTATGATGCTTTTCATCTCGTATTCCATAGCTTTTACCATGCCGACGAGTCAGGAGCAAAGAAACATTATGCAGTTTTTGAGGGTCTGAACCACATGTGTCAAACTCAAGGCCCGGGGGGCCAGATGTGGCCCGCGACCTCATTTTATGTGGCCTGCGAAGCAAAAATCAACTTCAACTTGCTGCTTCTAGCACATTTTCTTCACTTTTAACAACATTGAAATATGAGATAATGCCATTTATTACTGACTTCTGATATTCAAAACTAGCTTTGTATCAATGTGTTGTGTGTAAGTGATAATGTAAGGTGATTTATATGAGTTCGCAGTCATAACGGCCCTCTGAGGGAAACCAGAACCACGATGTGGCCCATTCACAAAAATGACTTTGACACCTCTGGTCTAAACTGACAAACTCAATCAGACCTGGCAAAAATCTTCAGGTATGGGCTCAGCAATGCCACCTATAAATAAGTTTCTTTGAAATCTACAAACATTGCAAGATTTATGTAACTGTCCAAGACTTACAAAAAAGAGTCATGTCCACAACCTGAAAGCAGAGATGGGCCGGTCCCAGGGATGGAACAGCCTGTCCATCCATCTTGGACGGACGCAAATTGGTGAATGGAGGATGAGAATTTTTTTTTTACTAAGCAAGGACCGAAGTGGATTTTTGTCCACACCTTTAATCATCCCTAAACGAATCAAGTAACCACGGACGTCCATTTCCCTTAGTGACAAACATGGCATTAGTAGAGGATAAAATTATAGAAAACACAGCCGTTCTACTTGGGCTCTGAATGGACTCTGTGCGCGCAGCATTTTTCTATTCGGAGTACAATTGCAAACATGCAAACTCCACACAGGAAGGCAGGAGCCGGAATTGAACCCAGGACCTCTACACTGTGAGGTCATTGTGCTAACCAGTCAGGCCACCGTGCCGCCCGCAACATAATGTCCATCCATCCATTGTCCGCCGCTTATCCGGGTCGGGTCACGGAGGCAGCAGCTTCAGAAGGGAAGTCCAGACTTCCTGCTCTCCAGCTACATCTTCCAGCTCTGCCGGAGGGATGCCAAGGCGTTCCCAGGCCAGCCGGGAGACATAGTCTCTCCAGGGTGTGTCATGTGTGTGTCATGTGTCATTATCCACACCGCTTATCCTGTACAGGGTTGCGGGAGGGTGCTGGAGCCTATCCCAGCTGACTACGGGCGAAAGGCGCACTACACCCTGAACTGGTCGCCAGCCAGTCACAGGGCAGAGCAATATAATGTGTTCTTTTAATTTCATTTCACATTTATTTTTTATTTAATTACTTAATCTTTAATTAATTTCATTGATATATTTAGATAAATTATTTGTTTTATTGCACTGGAGAGGGCAGCTCTCCAATCTTGTTGTACACTGAGTATAATGACAAGAAAGGGGTATTCGGATTCTGATTCAGATTACTAGTCAAGACAAAGAGCAAACTAATTCATGAATCTTAAACTGCAGACAAAGGATATCAAATAAATACTCAAATAGCTTTCCATACATGGTGGCATCCCAGGGACATTGTGACTGTCTACCTATGAAGTGGTTGAGCAACTTCAGTATAATAAGCCTAAACATCGTGTATTTGTATAAGAGTTTTGCTTACATAGAAAGGGATGAGTCCTGCTTCTTTGTCCTTTTCCACTATTTTCTTTAGCATATCACCTGTGACAGCATAATTGCTGTCTGTCTGGATTTTCTTCATCCTCACGCCTCCAATCAGACCTGCCCGCTCCACGGATGAATGAGACTAGAGAGGAGAAACATATGTGAGAGGTGCAAAAAATGACAGTAATGAATAACAATCAACAAATCTTTGAGTGTTAAAAGATGAAAAAGATGGTGGAATGTTTTGAACGATAGACTACTGGAAGTGTTCAAAAAGTGAAGTGTGCAGAGGGCTAAATGATTTATCATGTTTTGGATGATGATTTCAAACGAATAAATCATGTGATCGCCAAATGTGCTGTTTTTGCAAGGTTTGTACAGTTTTAAACCAGAATCTGGTGCTCTGGTGTGTCAATTATTCCACACACGCAATCTGTGACAGGTCACCTAAATCAATCAATTCCAAGCTGGTTAAAAAATGTCATGTTGACTTGACGTAGCAAAGTTTCCCATTCTCCTCGTTTTGCCGGCAGCTCGAAAAGTGGGAATACCAGCCTCTCAGCTAGGTTTCTCCTCCACAAAGCACGTCTATGCGCTTGCTTTTTGATGCAACTAAATATTATCCTCCCTGCGTGGAGAGGGTGCATCGTTATTGGTAAAGGTGGACGAGGAGGAGCAACGGGTGTGACTCGCCGAGCAGTAGACCAATCACTAAGATTATGTGAAATAGTGCTTTGGTGTACATTACACTTTTCACAGAACTCTGGCTGGAACCGCTATAAAACGGAGCGCAAATAAAATAATAGCTTTTGTTATTTTCCCCCAATTCCATTTGGCTTTGCTTAGGGGCTGAATTTATCAAATTACCAAGCTGTGAAAGCAGGAATGTTTACATGAAAAAGCAAAATTTGAAAAGCAGCAGGTAGAAGAATAAATCTATTAAATATTTTTTAACACAAAATACATACTTTTCACATGTAAATAACTCATTCAGTGCTGATTCCATTAGCATTTTAACATTTCAGTTTATACAATACAATACAACACAACTTTACTGTTTATAACGATGTATACTATTACCAGAGGCGGGCAATTTACAAAATTTTGCTGGTCCGTCATTCTTCATCAAAACGGGCATGCGTCAGTGGCGGGCTGAGCGGTCCCATCGGTACTTGACTCAGTTGGTGACGATTAAACCGATGGTCGAAAACTTCCATCAGCACTCAGCCAGTCATTTTTTTCCGTAAATTGTCAGCAAAACGACCATCTTCCATCAGTACTGATGGAATGCCCACGTCTTACTTTTACTGTTAAGGGAAACCATGACCATGATATCAATTCTTGCTCAGCCCAAATAAGTATTTGAAACTTTAGAGACTATGGCAAAAATATGAAAACCAATTTACATACGCTCTTATATTTATGTAGAGGAAATGTGTCGCTACATTTGTGCAAAGGGCAAAACATTTTCGATGAAACAAAAAATATGTTTGCATACACTGTGACAAAAGGGCTGCCTTCCTCACGAAGGCTCTTTAGTGTCCTTACATCATTATAGTAAACCTGAAACAATGTATGGCATGGTGGTGTTTGTAAATTTTACTGTAAATAGTGAATATTGTATTGAGTTATATTGAATTAAAATCGGGAATCGAATTGAAATCGGATTCCCTGCCAGAAAATGAATCTGCAAACAGAAACTCAACTCTTTTGAAAGGGCTCACTGGTGACTGTCAAACCAAATAACTGTGTCCCAGCCTATTTAACCTGATTACATCCAGCTATTCTCTTTATGACCACAGTCCTGTCTCCATCTGCTGCCATGGTAACCATGAAAATAGAATGAGCATGCAATCACATGATACAATACATTGATCTATTAACTTCATCTTCTAAATGGAACATTACTTTCTATAACAATAATAACTAAAAACTTGAAAAATACTTTACCCAGCAAAGTTATTACAGTTAATAAAAATTAACGAAATAACTAACTATAATTGAGAATTAATTTTAATTAATGAAATGAAAATAAAAATACTTTTAAAACAAAAAACAAACTGAAACTACTACTTATGTTTATGAAACTAACTAAAATTAACTGTAATTATAGCAAAACATATTGTTTTCTTGGTCAATTGACATATACATTATAGGCGGCGCGGTGGGCGATTGGTTAGCATGTCCACCTCACAGTTCAGAGGTGCAGGGGGTTGATCGATGGAGTTTGCAATGTTCACTGAGTTCCCGTGTGGGTTTTTCCCGGGTACTCCGATTTCCTCCCACATTTTAAAAACATGCTTTGTAGGTTGATTAAACATTATAAATGTTCCTAGCCGTAATTGTGAGTATGATCGGTTGTCTGTCTTTGTGTGCCCTGTGATTGGCTGTCAACCAATTTAGTGTGTACCCCGCCAACTGCCCAAAGACACTTGGGGTGGGCTGCAGCAAGCCCGCGACCCTCGTAAGGTGAAGCGGATAATGGAGGGGTTCATTTCAAAAGCATTTATTTTGGTATTACTCTCGCTGCGGAAGAAGTAGGGCAGAGTTGTTTGAGAAATGTAGTTTACTATATTAGCCAATACTTACTGATCTTTTTTATATTGCACTCGACAAATGCCCAATATATTAAAAAACAATACTAGGTAATACTAAAACAAAAACTAAACTAAAATAAATCACTTTTGAAAAAATAAAAACTGACAAACCGACTCTTAAAACTAACGGAATTTAAACAAAAGTCAAAATAAAATAAGAAATGCACAGAGGCATATTGCATTCACTTGAAAAAGAGATCCTGTTTTTCTGAGTAAGGGATACAAATTATTTCGGACGTCGGCACTGACAACTGTTATATTGAACAAATGCAAATGTTCATGTGGTACAACTATCCGGACAACTTTTCGCAAAGATGTTATCAGCATGGATTGATCAATCACAACCAAAGAATTGCAAACTGATGGAGCTTTTTAAGCAGGCAACACACACAGTTTTGGATGAACCAGTTCCAAGGATTAAAAAAGTCAAACTCCTTTTCTGGGGACATCCAGGACAAAAGTATCATTCAGTTTACATGTCTTGAATAGAGGTCACCAATATTTAGTAATTGTTTTCACCAGTATAATCTATATTTGTCATGACCCGTGTCGGGCATGTCTGTGTTTTTGTTGTTGTTTTCTTCCCTCCTTCGTGCCATGTGCTTTTCTGTTATTGTTTTGTCAGCTGTGTAGGGGCGTTTCCCTCTCAGCCGTCTCGTCCTCACCAGCCACGCACCTGTTCCCCGTTACCCTCATCAGGCACCTGTTTCCCATCTGCTCCCCTGATCACTCGGACTATTTAAGCCTCCCAGACCAACTACTCAGTGTCGGGTCATTGCCGCACTTTCCGGACTTCCACGACGACGTTTGTTCCTGTCAAGTTCATGCTCTTGTTCACGTCCTCGTTCCCGTTACGTCCCTCAGCGTTTTGCCCCGGCTTCTGTACCTCGTCCTCCTTTTCTGTTAGTCACGTTTTGGTTGCCCTTGTTCCCTAGCCCCATGCCACGTTGTTTGTCCTTGTTTGTTTCAGTTAATAAATTCCCTTCACGTTACTCACCTCTCTGCCTCCTCGCCTTTTGGGTCCACCTCCTCCTCGCCGTAAGGCGAACCCCGACAGAATGACCCGACCGAGAAAGAAGGACCCAGCGAGGGGCTCGCGGCGGCGTCATGGACACCACCGCACGGACAACCTCCCTCAACCTGCCGATCACCTCAGCGCCACGTCTGCTACACTCCCCTCGTCTCCAGGTTACATCATCGATGGTTTACCCGTCATTCCACCCCATCTGATCATCGACTCGGATCACGAGGACGATCTCGAGTATTTCTACCGTCTTGCAGACGCCCAGCGCAACCCAGACTCAATCAGTGACCAGATTTCTGAACTTCAGGCCCACTTTGCTAAACTGGAAGCTCACTTGGCCCAGAAAGAGGAGGAGCTGCTGACTGTACTGGCAAGGAGGAAGGAGGAGAACCTCGCCCAGAAGAGGACCCGGGAACTGGAAGCTCAGATCTCAGAGCTGCAGGAGGATCTGGAAGCGGAGAGACAGGCTCGCAACAAGGCAGATGAGGTGCGCAGAGACCTTGGAGAGGAGCTGGAAGCTCTCAAGACTGAGTTGGAGGACGCTTTAGACTCAACTGCAGCACAGCAAGAGCTACAGGTCAAATTTGGAGAGAGCGAACAGCAGAGGCGGGAGATGGCTGACAAGTTGGCCAAGATGCAGTCGGAGCTGGACAATATCAACAGTCTGCTGACTGAAGCCGAGGGCAGAAACATCAAAGTCAGCCAAGACCTGTCTTCAATGGAGTCGCAGCTGCAGGATGCACAGGAATTGCTCCAAGAGGAGACCCGCCAAAAGCTGAGCCTCTCCACTCGCTTGCGGCAGCAGGAGGATGAGCGGAACGCTCTGCGGAAGATGCTGGCTGAGGCAGAGGAGGGCAAGAGGAACGCGGAGAAGCAGGTCTCCTCACTTCAAGCCCAGCTGATCGACATGAAGAGGGCTGACGCTGATCAGGTCCCCCGTCGCGGCTGCGCCCGGCCCGAATGCTGCGCCCGGCCCGCAATCACCTCCACGTCAGCTGCAGCAACCCATGTCGCCGCCACGTCAGCTGCGCAGACCAGGCCGCCTCCACGTCAGCTGCAGCAATCCACACCGCTTCCACGTCAGCTGCAGCAATCTACGCCGCTTCCTCGTCGGCTGCAGCCTCCAGTGCCGGTTCCTCACCAGCTGCAACCTCCAGAGTCCTGTACCGGCTCCTCACCAGCGGCCGAGCCCCCTTCCGGCGCCTCGGCCGCGTCCCAAGTACCCGATCCAGCGGAGCACGCTGTGTGTCCGTTTCAAGTCCATGTTCAGGCGGAGCACTCCCTCCGTCCGTCCCAAGTTCACGTCCCGGCGGAGCACGTCCTGCGTCCGCCTCAAGCTCATGTCCCGGCGGAGCACGTCCTGCGTTCGTCTCAAGATCAAGTTCACGTTCAGACGGAGCACATCCCGCATCCGTCCCAAGTTCACGTCCCGGCGGAGCACGTCCTGCGTCCGCCTCAAGCTCATGTCCCGGCGGAGCACGTCCTGCATCCGTCTCAAGGTCAAGTCCACGTTCAGGCGGAGCACTCCCTGCATCCGTTCCAAGTTCACGTCCCGGCGGAGCACGTCCTGCGTCCGTCTCAAGGTCAAGTCCACGTTCAGGCGGAGCACTCCCTGCATCCGTCCCAAGTTCACGTCCCGGCGGAGCACGTCCTGCGTCCGCCTCAAGCTCATGTCCTGGCGGAGCACGTCCTGCACCCGTCGCAAGTTCCTGCCTCGACGGCGGTTAACAATTCCCCGCCGTCCCAAGTCACGTTCGCGACGGCGTCCGAAGGACCGCCGCCGTTTCCCGTCTCTGTCTCGGCGGTCGTCGACGACGCGCCGCCGCCCTTCGTCTCTGCCTCGGCGGCGTCTGATGAACCGTCGCCGCCTCCCGCCTCTGTCCCGGCGGTGCCAGAGGAACCACCGCCAATCCTCGCCTCTGTCTCGGCGACGTCCGATGATCCGCTACTGCTCCCGGTTCCTGCCTCGGCGGTGGACAACGACCAACCGCCGCTCCATGTTCCTGTCTCGGCGGGGCTCGACGACCAGCCGCCGCTCCACGTTCCTGTCTCGGCGGGATTCGACGACCTACCGCCGCGTCTCGTCCCTGCTCCGGCGGCGTCCGGCGATCCACCGCGTCCCGCCTCTGTCTCGGCGGGGCTCGACGACCAGCCGCCGCTCCACGTTCCTGTCTCGGCGGGGTTCGACGACTAGCCGCCGCTCCACGTTCCTGTCTCGGCGGGGTTCGACGACCAGCCGCCGGTCCAAGTGCCTGCCTCGACGGCGCTCGACGACCTACCGCCGCGTCTCGTCCCTGCTCCGGCGGCGTCCGGCGATCCACCGGGTCTCGTCTCCGTCTCGGCGGCGGTGTCCAACGTCCTACCGTCGCCCCAAGTTACTGCCTCGGTTGCGCCCGCCTCAACGCCGGCCCAAGCCCCGTCCTCTGCTGCACCCAGCGTCCCGCCGCCGCCTCTCGTCTCAGCCCCGTCGGCGGACTCCTTTTGGCGTTCGGGTCGCCCCGGACGTCCGCCTGAATGGCCACAATGGGACGTGCTGGTCTGGCCGCCCGCACGCCCTCCTGAAGGGCCGCGAAAGGACTTGCTGGTCTGGCCTCCCGGACACCCGCCAGACCGGTCCCGAACACGGCTGGTGGTTCCACCTCCCGACCCCTTCCGCCCACCCTCGTTTTTGGACTTTGTTCTTTGGGTTGTTGTTTTTTTTTTTTTTTCTTTTGGCTTTATTTGGGACGTCTGGAATCCGTCCCTTGAGGGGGGGGGGGGGGGGGTACTGTCATGACCCGTGTCGGGCATGTCTGTGTTTTTGTTGTTGTTTTCTTCCCTCCTTCGTGCCATGTGCTTTTCTGTTATTGTTTTGTCAGCTGTGTAGGGGCGTTTCCCTCTCAGCCGTCTCATCCTCACCAGCCACGCACCTGTTCGCCGTGACCCTCATCACGCACCTGTTTCCCATCTGCTCCCCTGATCACTCGGACTATTTAAGCCTCCCAGACCAACTACTCAGTGTCGGGTCATTGCCGCACTTTCCGGACTTCCACGACCACGTTTGTTCCTGTCAAGTTCATCCTCTTGTTCACGTCCTCGTTCCCGTTACGTCCCTCAGCGTTTTGCCCCGGCTTCTGTTCCTCGTCCTCCTTTTCTGTTAGTCACGTTTTGGTTGCCCTTGTTCCCTAGCCCCATGCCACGTTGTTTGTCCTTGTTTGTTTCAGTTAATAAATTCCCTTCACGTTACTCACCTCTCTGCCTCCTCGCCTTTTGGGTCCACCTCCTCCTCGCCGTAAGGCGAAGCCCGACAGTATTCATATTACTTAAAGTGTGAAAAGTGTTAGTGTTTTGACGTTTTTAATTACCGTATTTTTACGGCCATACGACGCGCTGCCTCAAAGGGCGCAACCCCAGTTGAGGGTGCTATTTCCGTCTTTAATGCATATACTAGGCGCGCCGCATTACAAGGCGCTAGCGGCTGCTCGAGCTAGCACGTTCGCGCTATTATATTGGCGCTAGCACGCTGGCGCTAGCACGTTCACGCTAGCACGTCGTTTGCGCTAGGACATCTTTCGCACTAGCTCGGCTGCTGCCAGCTCACCAGGACTCAATCGCTAGCTCGGCTCCTGCCAGCTCACCAGGACTCAATCCCATAAAGAATTGCTGCCAGAGGCATCACCCCGTTTCATTGACCGATGTCATGAAACTATTAGGAATCATTGTCATTAATAATGACTCTAACCAATAAAAGGTGTCTTGGCAATATCCTACTAAACAACGTCAGGGGAGGGACTTCACTGGTCACCACACTCCTTAGAGTCATGGTTTCAAATCAAAACAAAAAAAAACTCAGCATACAAGCAAACAATGAAACAAAGAAATAAGATTAACACAAAACATGTATCTCTCATTCCATCAATATACCCAAAAGAAATAAAAATAACACAAAAAGATTATAGCAATGGCTTCTTGGGAGCCACTCAGCCTTAGCCAATTACAGAAATGGCTTCTTGGGAGCCACTCAGACTCAGCCAATCACATGGCTGTTTAGAGAGATGTGCATGGCTGTTTAGAGAGATGTGCATGGCTGTTTAGAGAGATGTGCTGTTGTGCTTTGGGCTTTTTGTCTGTTGTCTAAACCTGGGACGTTTCTTGCTTGCAATAACAGAAATGATAAGACAGACTACAACATTGTGGACAGCTGCCCTTTTGTCCAGCTTTCTCCTCCACCATCACCCAAACACCATAGTCACATAATGTATAAGTCACGGTCAATTAGAAGCATAGATGACTCAGACTTTGTCCAGCAGGGTGTGCTAACATGCACTCCGAACAGCCCAATGAGTAAAAGGGTTGATGGTCGCGAGTGAGGCTTAGTCCATATAATGGGCGCGTCGCTTTACAAGGTGCTTTGTTTGTTTTAGGGAAGATTAGGGATTTTAAAGAGCGCCCTATGGCCCGGAAAATACGGTACATGAGAGAGTTTCGCCAAATATTGCCGATGTTTAAGTTGGCTGGCTAGTTTGTATCATATTGTGATTGGTAAAGAAAATGTGTGACACAATTTGATCAATTCGTGCTTGTATTTAGAATGAACTACAGGAAGTTGTTCACCGCTGGAACACTCACAGAAAATGCCCTAGTAGAAATGCTAAAAATCCAAGTGGCGCCCAGTGATGATGTACACCCTACCTCAACTTTTTGGTGCCAGAGAGTGTTGTTACCCCAACAACATATAGAAGCCTGCTAAGAGAAATGGCTTCAGAGAGGACCATATCCTTGCGATGATACACTGTTTGACATTTGTTACCTTGCCATGGCAGAAAACAATTGTCATCAAACCAACCTCTCCAGAGGAAGCCATCCATTATCCATCCATTATTTGCACCACTTCTCCTCATTAGTCGCGGGGGGTGCTGGAGCCTATCCCAGCTATCTTCGGGCAGTAGGCGGGTGACACCCTGAACTGGTTGCCAGCCAATTGCAGGGCACACATAGACGAACAACCATCCGCGCTCACACTCATACCTGGGGGCAATTTAGAGTGTTCAATCGACCCGACATGCATGTTTTTGGAACGTGTGAGGAAACCGGAGTACCCGGAGGAAACCCATGCAGGCACGGGGAGAATATGCAAACTCCACACAGGAAGGCCGGAGCCCGGATCGAACCCACGACCGCTGCTGACTCTCAATGTGAGGCGATCGTGCTAGCCAGTCGGGCCACCGTGGCGCCCCAGAGGAAGCCATTGAGCTTTATTTTGTTCTTACTTGCTTACACATGAGCTCAGACTGCATAAACACTATCAGCTCTACTGGATCAAGTGATGGGATTTAAACCTCCAAATAATGGTAGGTATTTTGTGGGCTAGGAATTTAACTGTAAAGGGTATTTCAACAGGAAATAACTGAATATTCTACAAATGAACATCACCACTTTAGTTTATCATCTTTCTATTCTTTAAGGGAAAAATACACATAAGTGTTGACAGTTTAATAGCGGTAAAAATGTAAGACCTTGGGTGCAATGTAAAAAGAACATTGTATAAAAAGGACAATCATTGTGAATTATAAATAAACCACTTTATAATACAGTATCCCATCCACAATGGTGTGTATGGTTAATGTCAAAAACAGCTCTCAAAAATACAATATCTTAATAGTGAGCAGTGAAACCTTTGTTTCTCTCTGTCTCCCTTTTTATATTTATGTATATATCGGTCAATATATTGCTAAGGAAATACACATTTACTGGATGGATGGATGATTTTTGTTACTCCCAAAACTTTCATGTGTAATTGGTAGCCAATTATATATAATAAGATTTGGTAAATATTTGTTTTTCACTTCCATGTAATCTCTTGGATCAAATATTATTGTATATTGTGTACTGTATACATATGTTAAAATGCAGTTTTCATTAAACTTTCAGCAAATTTTCTTTTATTAGTCAAGCATCTAGATTTGAGTTTGTACATATTTGATACTCAGAACATTTCACAACAAAAGCACTAAAGGAACAATTTTAACACTGAGTGGAAATATAAATTGTCTCTTTGAGACCCGGACTCCTGAACTACATGACTCAACACGAAAGACACTTTTTTTTTTTTTTCAGAACAAAAACTCGAAATACTCTATCCCACATTCAAACAGTCTAAACAAAAATTGCTGATATGGCAGGGGATGAGGAAAATGTGAGAACACCGTTGACTTAACATCTTATGCAATGTCCATTGTATGAGAGTTGCTAGACAATATAGCCTCCATTTCAGCTCCAAACTCAGGATAGCTGCAATATGTTGAGGGCAGCTCCACAGTCTGGTCACAAGTATGGGCAATTGGCCACCGTGCTAACCCATCCAAAGAGGTGAAACTGACTTGAATTTCTTTGAAATAGATAATATCAGACCCAGTCAGAAATCTCATCACCTTTTACATACTAATTTCATCCCCCATAAAAATTGCAAACATTGGTTCTCTGCTGCAATGGATGGAGAAGCCTATATCATTTTAATCACCTTCCGTGTCATTGGTTCAATGTCGTCATACAGCTTCTTCATGTCATTTACATCCAGAAAAAACTTACTGAGTATTGGTCCTACAACCTCTGCAATATTTTGGGTGCTGGATGATTTGCTTGAGGGCAACTTGGAAAAGCACGGCTTTTAGGTTATCTTGTGTTGGCACTTTTCTTACCCCCATGTGATCCATATGGTCAAGAAACCCTTGCTCATCTTCACCTACAATGGCTTCTTACTAAGCAGTGGACAAGAGGTCACGCTCAGACTGACTAAGGTACAACATTAGGGAGTCTAACAGTAAATCAGATGAAATAACGTTCACCAAATACAAATGCGGCTGTAAAGGCTTGTGCGAGTCAAAATGAAAAATATCCATGGTCTTCCAGTCACTTGGGCAATATCGTGCCGACAGATCGCCATTCCCCCTCTTGCCATTCTGGGGTGAGGGATGGCAACCTCACATCTGCACTTTCATCTTCACAGTCAAGGAATTCTGTCCAGAAGTGTATACATCCCTGGACACACCATCTGCATCTGCCTCCATTTCATCAATGTATTTCACAGACGAGGTCATCATTGCTTCATCTTTGAATTGGGAGATCAGTTCATCTAGGAGAGTTACTTGGTGAAGTTTTACATTCTCATATAAAATTTCATAGGCAGGACTTTGTGGTCTACAAAAATCTGTCACAGTGTCAGTAGGAGTTGATGTGTAAGTGGGCATATTCCATTTGTTCGTCTTCTATTGCAAGTATGGCAAAATGAAGCCCAACACTGTATTACAAGGGGCGTTGTGGCTATGGCCATTAAGCGCCTGCCTATCAATAGCCCTGGGCGGCGCCCATCTGCCTCTTGCTTCCTCTTCCTCCTTCATGGAGCTGGCAGACGAGACGTGCGCTAATGTGGCGTCTGTGAGCAGGGTGTGGTGTCACCTAAAGCGTGGTGTGACTCAAGAGAGGACTGTTCCCTAGTGTCTGTGTGCATGCGGCGTGCGTCAACAGCTATCAATTGCACTGCAGGGTTGCAGGTTCTATTTCCAGCCAACCCTTGCGAACTGAGTGTCAATCCCTACGTGTTGGTGCCACTCGCCGCTGTTCTGGGCCACACTGCTGTCTTGGCTCTGTGGTGTGTTATTTTGGCGGGGACTGGTTCCTGTGCTCCACCTTGTCTGTCTTGTAGGGCTTCACGTTTCCGTCAGGGTGTGGCTCTTTCCGGAGGCCACACATTCGCAACTGCATGCGATCCTCAATCAACACTGTTTAAGAGCCAGTCAGACCAACATGCAGGTGCCAGATGATTCCCGCTCTCAAAGTGGTACCTCGGCCGACACTACAGTCCTCGCTATTAAGTATTTTGAATATCTACCGCCCTTGTCTTGACTTTGCTCTCCCCCTCACAGTGCGGACTTCCAGAAAATTCAGGAAGCGCTCCTTTTCCAGCTTCTCTCACCACGCCATTGCAAGGCCGACTCGTCTACAAAGGATCCCTTTGGTCACCCCTCAACTCGTCACGGGATTGCCGCCCCGCCCCCACTCCGGAACTTGACAAACTCCTGCCTGCTTTTGGATTCATGATTGATCACAGCTATTGTACCATTTAAAAACCATTAAATCTAATCTCAACTCTCTCCCTGTCTGCTACTCGCACTTGGGTCCAACTCTTCATGTTCGTAACAGGCTCTCCCTTTTATAGTTTATTTTAACAGACTCGTGGACAGTGGATGCTCTTCTCCAGGTCGCCGCAAGGTGTAACTTGAGGGGCTGGACCCGGCCTATGCAATTAAGCAAATCACCACTCATGCTGGCCCATACAAAGCCACTGGATTGTTTTTAACATGTTATTTTGTTAGTGGTGTGCATTTTTTTGTTTTGCTTTGACTTATTGTGGTGTGGGTTTGTTCTGTTTGTGGTATGAGGTCCGTCTCAATTGCGTGGTTTTATTGGGTTTCTTTTTGGTTGTTTGACAGGCGCTGAGGGTCCCGGTGCCGCCGCCGTCCCCTGGTGGTGGTCCTTTTGCTCACTTATTTTGTTTTGTAGTTTACGAGTGCTGTGTAGGTTTGTATCCCCCACTTTTTGTTGACCGTTGTTGTGGTAAGCCCCCAGTCCTGTCTGTGTTTTGTTGTGGCAGGTCTCATACCACTTTTTCTTAGTTAGTTTTAATCATTTGTATTTTAATAAAAATATTATTTTGTCATCACTTCTGTCTTGTGGGTATTTGAACCATGTGCCTTAAATTTTATTTGTTGTTTCAAACTCCTGGGGTGCAAGTCCACAGATGGTGTTGTCTGCTCGTTTTTGTTCAAAACATCACATTGCCACACAAGGTTTGGCTTATGTATGAGTGTATCATCAAGATCACCTAAAAATAGAACATCTGTGAAAGGACCAAAAATGACTTCTGAAGTATTACACAAAAATGTAAGATCAATATTCTGAATAGCAGCAGTATAGGCAACAATTGACATTGTGGCAGTGCTCAATTTGTCATCTTCGAATGTGTCTCTGTGTATCAGATTTTCACTGTTTTGTATTTTCTTTGTGAGATGCTCAATCTTCTCCATTGAGTGTTTCTCTTGTCGCTCAGCAGTGGGTACATGAGCATATATTTCTGGGTCATCTTCACCAGTTGGGTATTTTATAAACAAATAAAATCTTAAAGGAGAACAAGACATTTTTCACTAACAAGCTCAGTTTGTAATTTTTTTTTAATCAGGAAACTAAAATTAGTTATCATATTCGATTATGATATTAATATCATATTGCAATTTTTTTTTATGTATTCATTTTGGAGGAATTAGGAAATAAGTGATGCCTTGAAAAACCCCTACTTTTAATGAGGAATATGGCCACATCCCCATCCGCTCTCTCCATGTTTCATTATAGTCATTAAAGGGAGCGTTAAAAACGCTCCATCACAAATCATGGAACTTTCATTGCCAATGACGTCCAAAAACATTGATCGATTGACATCAAAATTCATGTCGACATCCCTACCGATGTCCACTGCAACATATTAAATGGATTAACCGCTCCATGGCTGATTTATATGAGAATGAGTAATTGTGGAAGTGAGCAGAGGTTCATAGATTATGCTGTTAGGACGCTGCAATCTGCTTCTTTGCTTATCAAGGTGAGGACACACCGCATAAAAGCATCAGTCGGGATATTTACAGAGACTAAAGTGGGAATGTGTAGACATGCACTTTTATTTGCACAAGGATTTTTTTCAAGTGTAGGCGACATAACTACTACGCGCCATTTTATTCTTGAGAATGGAACAGCTCCAGGCTACGCATACACCACTCAATGGAGCATTCCAATGCGGCCACACTCAGCTGTGGAGACAACCTCGTCGCTGGACCTTTTTGCTGAACATTAATGTTCACGAAGCAGCCCGCGATGCACAACGTTTGTTAGAATAATATTTGGAGGGTATTATACATTTGCCATGACGCAACTTTATTTCAATACATGGTGCACATATCATGTTGCAAATTAGTGGAGTGGACTATGCTTTAGTGTTTACAGTCAGGAGGACATCTCTACTGCAGAGAGGTGCCTGCAATTGGCAGGGCGGTGGCACTTCTTCAGAAGTGAGGATGAAGTAAACAACGTCGTGATGAGTCTTGATAAAGAAGTTGGCCTCAAAGTCTGAAGCAAGCAACATCGTGCTAGGTCCTGATAAAAGATGCTGACGTCAAAGTCAGCTGTGACCCATGGCGGCACGCTCATGATAAACCGGACTAAACCAGCTTTTGAGAAGACGAACTGTACCACCCTTGAATGTAATCTGATTTCTCGAAGTGTAATCTGATTCCTCGATGTTATAAAAGGGAATGTATGAAAAACATCGAGGAACAGAAGGGAGATGAAGTTGCCAAATAAACTTTGTTAACCTTTCTGTCTCCACTTGGGCTGCGTGTCTCTCCTTTCAGCTACGAACCCTATATGTCAAATTGGCGAACCTGACATAAAATTGGTCCTTCGACGCCGTGAACCCAACATACTGGAGGTGTCCAGGGGCGGAGCCGACGACCGGGGACAATCGTGGCCACGACGAGGATTACTATTCTTTTTTACCTGGTCCTCGACTCTGCTGCTGAATACTGAAGGTTGAAGGGAGCTGCGAAGGGAGACACTCGGCTCATCTTTGGTGAGTGTGTCATTTCCGAATGGGATGAATGTGTGCATGTGAAGGTACGTAGTTAAATTCCGCATAAACAGGAGGGCGGACTCCTCTGCAAATTAGTAGTTAAATTCCGTGGATATTGGAGGGCGGACTCCACTACGACTAGACAGAGTAAGTCTTTAAAACTGTGTAAAACCGTAAGGATACTAGTCAATGTTACGTGAAGAGACAGAGATAGTCTATAAAACTGATAGAGGATAACAGGGGTGTATCCTCCACGCGCGTTTGAAAGGGAAAAAAAAAAAGAGGGAAAAAAGGGAAGAGAAATAAGGGAAAGAGAAAACAGGGGAAAAGGAAAAAGGGGGAAAAAAGACAAGGGAAAAAAGGAAAAGGGGGCAAAATAGTGTGAATGAATAAGTGTGCATGGAGGCTTGCAACCTCATTTTGGAACAGGAAATTTAACTGACAACTGTCTGGGAAGCAGAAGCTTGGGAATTACCTAAGACAGAGTAATTGTCAGCCTGTTCAGGGATTGGAGAACAGTTTAGGGAAACATGGGGAAATCAAACAGTAAAAAAGCTAGCAAAAAGGATCCGAAACAACAATTGACGTGTAAGGACTGGAAATTTATAGAAAGCCAATGTCCGGAAAAAGTAAAACATTTAAACTCATGGATAACAAAATATAAATTCGCTGGTCAGCTTAATACACAAAAAATAGTCGACTTACAAAATAAAGCGAAGAGAGGGAAAAAAAAAAAAAAAGAGGTGAATAACGGATATGAAGATACAGAATTTTGGATGGCAATGGCACAAAGACAGAAACTAGATAGAAATAGCAAAACCAAATTGCAACATTTAAATGTTCCACACATACTGTGGATACTGATGACATTACTTTAGGAAAGATAAGACAGCAAAAGAAGCAGCTACCAAGCCATTCATAGGTGTGGCTGTGTGTGCGCTGATAGATAACGTTCTGCGAGGCAACATCCTTGCAGACATGCAACAACAAAGTCTTATGCAAGAGAAAATCTATGGCTAGAAAAAGGAGCTACTTTGACTAATGGCATATATGTCAGTTCAGGAAAAAAAAACAAAAAAAACAATTCTTCCAAAAAATCTTTTTCGCAATATTGACACATGTCACACACATGTCAAACAGGAGGGATGGTATGGTAAGACAGATAAACCAATTTTATACAACATATGGGTTTAATTTTTTCTCAAAATATTTTTTTGTAGAGCCTGTATGATCTGTGCTCGACACAATTGTCAGGGAAACATAAACCCAAAACGAGGACAGTTTCCCCAAGCAACAATACACCTTGTGCATTGTAAAAAGTCATCTCAACCTAACCCTATTAGGGGTCTCTCGGTTGATATGATTTTCGCGTGGATAAAAATTTAGATTTTGTGTTGTGTAGTTTTGGTTGCACTAAAAGCTGTGTTTCATGCATGTGTCCGAGACCATTACTATGAGTAATTCCAACAGCTCTTCCATCAACATGCCTTTTAGAAGTAATGACAAAATTGACACCTAATGCGGACTGCATTGCTTGGAATGATGTGTACGCTGCGATTAAGGCAACGAAAGATAAGCCTATCTTTTCTACCGATGTGGCAGTGGCTAACTTTACTTGTGTTAATCTCACAGGAACACAAGTGGTGTAAGACAACTGTACTCCAAGCAGGTACACTACTGCCACGCAGCGATGTGTGGTGGTGGTGCGGGGTACTAAATTATTTAATTCATTAAAGGACGCAGTTGGAACCTGTGCATTGGTGTCACTTCTCTTACCAGTGTCTATTTTTCCATCCACAGCAAGGGATATTCAAAGAGCAGTTGAAGCCCACGAATTCCACTATTATTATTACGCCAGGAAAAGACGAAGTGCTTCCTGGAGGGATGGTGATATGACCTATTTGGATGCATTTGGCCAACCAAGGGGCGTGCCAGATGAGTATGAGTTGGTAAATCAAATCGCAGCATTGTTCGAGTCCATTCTTCTTTGGATTACACCGAATAAGAATGTGGATCGAATAAATGACATACACTATAACGTGCAAAGATTGGGGAACTTCATTGAAGAAGGATTTATAGCTATTAAAGAACAATTGGTCCTTCGTCGTCCTTCCATCTGGGGTGACGTAAAATTGGTCCAAAAGAACAATTGGCAGCAACATCACTCATGGCATTTCAAAACCGCATCGCGGTGGACATGCTGTTGGCAGAGAGAGGAGGGGTTTGCGCCATGTTTGGGGACGAATGTTGTACTTTCATTCCTAACAACACTTCTCCGGAAGGGTCCCTCACAAGAGCCATTACAGGCTTGCGCGCCCTGAACCGGAAGCTGAAGGAACACTCAGGTGTGAGTACCTCTGCATGGGATGACTGGTGGAACAAAACGTTTGGTAAATATAAAAATATGGTATTTTCTGTAATGATTTCTATAACAATGTTCACCTCAATCCTTGTACTGTGTGGATGTTGTTGTATTCCCTGCATTCGCGTTTTGCTTTTCCGACTTATCTCAACAGCTCTCGCTCCAACAAATTCCAAACTACAGGAAATATATCCTTTGATTAATTACAGAGGTACTGGTGATGGAGGAGACACTGATGACCAAGTTGATGACGACGACTGAATTTACCTGGGAGATCCTATTCGTTAATCCAAAACGCTCAAATACATTAAAAATAAACAAAGAAAAATAGAGGGGTTTACATTTGCTATCAAGCTAATGATTTGATGGAATTAAATCTTTGGAAATTCCATTGATGATAATTTTGGGGCAAATGTAGAATAAACAGGGGGGAATGTTAGAATAATATTTGGAGGTTATTATACATTTGCCATGACGCAACTTTATTTCAATACATGGTGCACATATCATGTTGCAAATTAGTGAAGTGGACTATGCTTGAGTGTTTACAGTCAGAGTGGAGGTACAGGAGGACATCTCTACTGCAGAGAGGTGCCTGCAATTGGCAGGGCGGTGGCACTTCAGAAGTGAGGATGAAGTAAACAACGTCGTGATGAGTCCTGATAACGAAGTTGGCCTCAAAGTCTGAAGCAAGCAACATCGTGCTAGGTCCTGATAAAAGATGCTGACGTCAGTCAGCTGCGACCCATGGCGGCACGCTCATGATAAACCGGACTAAACCAGCTTTTGAGAAGACGAACTGTACCACCCTTGAATGTAATCTGATTTCTCGAAGTGTAATCTGATTCCTCGATGTTATAAAAGGGAATGTATGAAAAACATCGAGGAACAGAAGGGAGATGAAGTTGCCAAATAAACTTTGTTAACCTTTCTGTCTCCACTTGGGCTGCGTGTCTCTCCTTTCAGCTACGAACCCTATATGTCAAATTGGCGAACCTGACAACGTTCAAGAAGACCACCTCCAGCGTACATCGATGAGGCGTTGTATAGCCCAACTACTTCACTTGAACACATCATATACACACACACAGATGAAAGTCGCCTTAGAGGGGTGGTATACGCCCATTGTATGCCAGGAATGTTATATTGCTGTGCTGCTTGTCCACCTGCTGACGTCCTGCCAAAACCTGCCGCCCCTAACATCTCGAAGATTGGTTCCTGTCGACAAAGGGGGGGATCTGTTACAAATATGGAGCATGTGCTGGTGGTGGAGGCCTTAATGAACATTAACCCTGGGATACTCCTGCATGGCTGCAGCGCTGTCCAAAGCGCTGATGATGACAGGTTAATTAGGCATAATCAATCTGCAACAAACTTTAATGATCAACATGTTTATCATTCCAATTCCAGGTGATAAAGCAGTTGAATAGGTCTTAGAATAAGATCAAAAGGTAAGAAAATGATCTCTTTCCCATCACAGCCTTGAAATGCTTCCTCCACTTGACCGGTCCCCCACATATGGCGTGGTGACCTCCCATCATGAAATGGATGTAAATCTTCAACCCACCAATTTGCGGTTGTGTCAATTGATCTTCATCCACCTTCCTAGTGTCAGTAACATGAAAGGTCCGCAAATATCAGGTAATTATTCTTTGTCCAATCAGAAAATGACCTTGGATAAGTGGCAATGAGTCCTGAGAGTGTAAATGGGTAAGCGGCCTTGAATTAATCACTGCTTACACTTTTATTAACAAGGGCAGCATTTCTCCTGATGTTAGATAGGCTTTCTCAAGGACTTTTCTGATGCAGGTTTCGACAGCGCAGACATGACGTTCCCACATCCCGCCCCATCATGCAGCTCTTTCCAAGATGTAATTCCATTTAATTTTCTTTCCAACAAAGAAACTTTTCATTTGATCTCATGTCACTTTGTTTCACATTTGCTTCAACTCTTGCTCTGCTCGCTTAGCTTTTTTGCATTATCAGAGTAGTAGTGCAGATTACCCTTCTTGCAATAAATCTCAGAAAGAACATCAGAAATGCATCTTTAGATAAGTGAGACTGGCTCCAGATGAACAACTTGAGTAACTCCACATGCAAACAGGACGATGCACGTTTTCCAACTGTTGGTTTTCGCAAATAAGGGACCAGCAAAATCTCCATCCACTACCTCAAATGGCTCAGTTTCTGTTATGCAAGCATGCGGTGATGCTGTAAAGGGTTGTTGACCAGCTTTAACATGACTTCTGCAACATACAAAACATTTTCCGAGTTTTCTTAGTTTTCTTCATAGTTTGTCTCCCTCTTACAAGCCAATTCCTTTTTCTGACTTGGGTAAATGTGTCCTGAAGCCCAGAATGCATGACATCCTCATGGGAACTTTTGATTAAAAGCTCAGAAAACATGTTCTCTGATTGCAGAATCTGTGGATGTTTTTGGCCATAGGCCCAGTTTGTTTTGTGCAGTCTGCACTCAACTCACATAATATTTTCTTCCCTTTTCTTCTCCAATGGGCGTTACATTGGCTGAGTGTGACCACTTCGGTCCATTCCAGCACAACTTGTCCTTACAAATGTCTCTGAACTGTTTTTTTTCCTTCCTGTTGTAATTTCTCCAGTTCTCCGGCAGCGTGAGACTCTGTGTCTCTGCTACCCTGTTAGCCACAAGCAGCTTCCATTGCTTTGCTGTGCGTTTCATACAGTGAATGATGATCATACAATTAGTCCAGAAATGAGACTTAACATTGTTCAGACTCAAGATATTGCTCAGATAATTACCAAGTCTGGTGGTGACAAGTGCTCCTAGTATTTGCATTTGGGGTAAGGTTACTCTTTTCAAGGGAGCTACTTTAGTTTTAGCTGAGATTAAATTCACAGTGCTTGCTTCTACGTAAATACGCAGCGGTCGAGTAGGCTCGTTCACTAGCGGCACAAAACATATGCCTTTCTTTCTTTTCACCTCAAATAAATTGTTTATCATAGGTATTGTCTGTTGATTGATGCCTTACTCATGTTTTGGAGTTCCTCACACCATTTATTCCAACATGCGGCCAAATAGGTGGGGGAAAGAGTGACCTGGTTAGATGAAATTAAAGTTTTACTTTTCGGCCTGAACACCTGGAAGTATGTTTGGCGCAAAGCCAACACATCTGATGGTCCGGCTTATACCTTCCCTACCTTGAAACATGAACATAATGATATGGGGATGTTTCTCTTCCTCCTGTCCTGGTGAGCTTGTCCTTGTTCTAGGGTCTATGGATTGTGCGAAATACATTATCATGCTGGAGCAGAATCCTCAAAACTGTAAAAAGCCTGAACCTATGGAGGACTTTCACCTTTCAGAAGGAAGATGATGCAAAACATACAGCTTAAGTGACACAAGAATGTCTCACGGTAAAGAAAGTGAAGGATCTAGACCAGGGGTGCCCACTCTTTTTCAAGCATGCGAGCTTCTTATAAAATAACCAAGTCCAAGTGATCTTCCTACCTAATTTATATATTTATTTGAAAATAGAATGAGAATTCTTTATAGGTAAAGTATAAATTGATAGATATTGCATAACTGCATGAAACCATATTGCACAATACAACTAGTGCACATTCTCTGTCATTACTTTACTGATGACGTGTGCTGAATGAGTCAACCATAGAGTCCAGACAGGACCTACTGATAGTGAGCCTTGCTCACACCTCCCAATGAATTTTAGGCCTGTTGGAACGGGTACTTGGACTTAATGATTCCTTGCGCTATGGCTGCCGGTTGTGGTGGTGACGGCTCCTCCATCCCGCGAGTCATTCTCCAGCGTTGAAACTGCGAGCGCATACCTTCGCGCATCGCCCGCCTCCCCCTGGCCTGCTAGTTCTTCAGCCAGTGCGGGACGCCCTTCCACGGAGCCCAAAGCAATGCAGAAATCCTCCTCTTACGCTGTGTGGAAATAATTAGCTTACATGTTCCCATTGTTTTTATACTTTTTTATTAGGTTTAGAGTAGACGGAAAAAAATCGTTAGCGCCCTTGTGCATGCACGTTGATGCATGCAACAAGTCTGTATGTGATGCGATCGGCTGATGCCCCCTTTGCGAGCGACTGGTCGATCGCGATCGACGCAATGGGCACCCCTGTTCTAGACTGTCCAAATAAAAGCCCAGAACTCAGACCAATAGAAAACCTGTGGCAGGATCTGAATATTGCCGTCCACCTGAGATCACAGAAAAACATGATTCAGATAGAGCGGTATTACAAAGAGAAGTAGGTGAAACTGTCCAAACAACTCAACTCACAAAACTCACTGCTGGATATCCAAACAGATTGTAAGCTATTATTGTTGCCGAAGGAGCAGCAACCAAGTACTGACTATGACTTGATGACTTGGTGTGAATACCTTTGGAGCAATGAAATACAGACTTATGCAATTCATCTATAGTAAAGAACACTTATGAACAAAAACAGTGATGGTATGGTGTATTTGTGCAAACCACGCTTTGTTCTGTGGCAATAAATGGAGTGTTGCTCATGAGTATGCGGACGGGAAACTGGAGAGCGGTCAGAGGAAAGGAGGAGGGCTGGCTGTGTTTGTTAATGATAGATGGTGTAACCCTGGGCACATCACTATTAAGGAGCAACTTTGCAGTCGGGACATTGAGCTGCTAGTTGTTAGCATGTGTCCTTACTACATCCCGCGAGAGTTCAGTCATGTGATCGTGGTGGCGGTGTACGTACCTTCCTCTGCTAACAGTGAGTCAGCCTGTGACCTAGTGACTGCAGCAGTGAGCAGGCTACAAAACACAGCACCCAAACGCCCTGCTCCTCATCTCTGGTGACTTCAGTCATGCTTCTCCTTCCACCTCTCTGCCTTCATTCACACAATATGTCGCCTGCCACACCAGAGACAATAAAATTTGGACTTTTTCATACCAACACCAAGGAGGCGTACACATCACTGGCCCTCCCCCCGCTGGGCAAAGCTGATCACAACTTGGTGGCTCTCCTGCCTGTGTATAAACCTCTGGTCCGCAGGCAGCCAGTTGTGACACACACAATTCAGAGATGTTCTGGAGAAACGGGGGAGGCCTTAAAGGACTGTTTCAACACAACTGTGTGGGAAGTATTCAGCGAAGCCCACGGGGAGGACATTAATGGTCTAATGGACTCTATTACAGACTATTTTCATTTCTGCATGGGGAACATTATATCCATCAGGACAGTAATATGTTTCTCCAACAATATACCCTGGACATTAAAGCTCTCCTGAAGGAGAAAAAGGGGGCTTTTGTGTCAGGCAACAAGGAGGAGCTGAAGAGAGTGCAACGTCATCTGAGAAGGAGGATCAGAGAGGGGAAAAAGTCCTACAGGATGAGGATGGAGGAACAGCTGCAGTGGAATAATGCCAGGGATGTCTGGAGGGGCCTGAAGACCATCTCAGGCCATGTACAACCAAAGACCCAGAAGGGGGGGACCTTCAGTGGGCAAATGAGTTCAAACTATTTTTCAATAGGTTCGATCAAATGCCTGGCTCGCTCAGTCTCCCCTGCTGCAGCCCACGCCGACCCCTCCGCCTGCGAACGACAACCCCCCCCACCCCCACAGTCTTCAGCCACCCAGTCTCTCAGTCACGTCAGACAACCACCACTTCCTTCTGCCTAGCCTTGTTCCTCACAACCTCTCAGGTGAGGAACTAGCTGAGGAAGATGAAGGAGAGGAATGCTGCAGGTCCAGATGGGATTAGCTCCCAGGTCCTCAAATCCTGCGCAGACCAGCTGTGTGGAAGCGTCCAGCACATGTTCAACCTGAGCCTGAAGCTGGGCAGAGTCCTCCGGCTGTGGAAACCATCCTGCCTGGTTCCGGTTCCAAAGACCCCCCCCCCCACCCAAAGGAGCCCAACAACTTCAGACAAGTGGCGCTGACGACTCATCAGATGAAGACTCTGCGAGACTGGTCCTCGTCCATCTGCACTCCCTGGTGAGCTCTTCGATGGACTCACTCCATTTCGCATACCAGCCTGGCATCAGTGTGGATGTTGCCATCATCTACCTGCCCCACACTTCACTCTCCCACCTGGAGAAGGCGGGGAGCACGGTGTTGTATGCATGTTCTTTGATTTCTCCAGTGCTTTCAACACCATCCAGCCCACCCTATTGGGAGACAAGCTGGAGCAGCAGCAGTGGCCCACCACCTCATCACATGGATCCACGACTACCTCACAAACCGGCCACAGTACGTGAGAACACAGGACTGTGTGTCTGATGAGCTCCTCTGCAGCACGGCGGTGCCACAGGGAACTGTTCTGGCTCCCTTCCTGTTCACCCTCTACACCTTGGACTACAAATACAATACCCCTACCTGTCACCTGCAGAAGTTCTCTGACGACTCTGCGCTTGTCGGCCTCATCACTGACAGGGACAATTAGGAGTATAGAGAACTTACTCAGGGTTTTGTGGACTGGTGTCAACAGAACTGCCTCCAAATCAACGCTGGGAAATCCAAAGAGCTGGTGGTGGATTTCTGCAGGCGTCGGCACTCTCCACCTCCACCAGTGAATATCCAGGGAACAGACGTTGAGAGTGTCTCAACTTACAAGTACCTGGGTGTTCATCTGAACAAAAAACTGGACACAGACGCTCTCTATAGGAAGGGTCAGAGCAGACTCTTCCTACTCAGTAGGCTGAGGTACTTCGTGTTCAGGGGACACTCCTCAGGAACCTCTATGACTCAGTGGTTTCATCGATCATTTTCGGGCCGGGACAAAAAGAGGCTGACAAACAGGTGAGGAGGGCCAGCTCTGTCCCCGGCACTTCCCTGGACTTTGTGACTCAGTGGGGTGCAGGAGGATGACGGCAAAACTGTCATAAATGCTGGACAACCAAGCCCACCCCCTCAATGACACTCTTATAGCACTCCACAGCTCCTTCATTGACTGTTACACCCTAGCTGTGCAAAAGAGAGATTTTGCCATGTCCAAGAAATTAGTTTGTCATATTATCAAGTTCAAACCATGCTTACAGGTCAATTGAAGTTCAAATGAACATTGTACCTTTGTGATTCAGTGTTAACAGAAGTGCCTGCACTGACAGGAAGACACAAACCAGGTGCACATTTGTAAGATAAGCTGAAGATCACAATAACTTCAAGTAACTTTATGTAAACAATTTGTGTATTTCTAATCATGTTTTTATACACTATTTGTATCAATGATAATAGCTTTAACACGCTTACGCTGTTATTTTAACACACGCACATAGACATAGTATTCTGAAGATGTGTTTAGTGAAAGTAACCTTTACACCGTGAGTTGTGATTTTCTGCTTGCTGGAGTCCCTGGTGATTGATGTTTTAGTTAAACAGACCTTTACACCATGAGTTGTGATTTTCTGCCTGCTGGAGTCTCCTGGGGATTAGTTATTGATGTTTTACTGTCTCCTGGTGATTAGTTATTGATGTTTTACTGTCTTCTGGTGATTAGTTTAGGCTAAACAGAACTTCATTGTATTTTAATTTCTTGTCTCCTTGTGATTCTTGAGTCAAGCTAATAAAAGCAGAGCCGGTGAGAGGAAGAGAGGGAGGAGTCACGTGGAGCGGCTGCGAGCGGGCGAGCTGCCTGCTCGCTTCCGCTTTGTCCCACTCTTTCCCCCGCCGGCCGGGGAAAATGAACGCCATGTCTGGTTCCTCCTGGCCTCTCAGCCATCTTTTTATTTCGGCCGTTACCTTTAGTAAGTTATTTCAGTAAGCTCTCCCAAAAGGCGTCAGGGCATTTAAACCTGACACATTCCAGACTGATAAAAAGTAGAAGTGTCTGAGCTGCTAGGTAACAAGTGAGGATGCGGTTCAAGATTAGCAGAAGTGTGATACCAAAGAGATGTCTTGTAAAAGAGAAACTGTTAGAATAAGCAGGAAGAGCGTGGGCGAGTGTGAGAAAGTCAAAGCTTGATGTTTTCCATTCTATATGAGTTGCATATTCAAATTGCTTTGCTGTGATGCAATAAAAACCACGCGGGAGCAGGAAGCAACAGCTTTCCTCTGACTGCTCTGGGGGCTGCTCCTCGCGAGTGACAAAAGACAATTTTGGCTGGTTGATTCATTTGTTCAGCTTGTTTTGATAGAAACATCCCTGACATGGGGGCAAAATCGAAGACTAGTACAATGAGAATGCATATGCAACAAGGTAAAATTAGATATTCATGTCCGGTGTGGCCATTCCCTATAAGAAGGGAAGGGGGAGAGAGGGGACACCCTTTCCCTTTTTCTTTTTGGGGAGACTTCTTTTGACATCAGCATGTAACGAGAATAAAATCTCTTTCTAACCAAAATGGCTGTGTCGGAGAAGTTTTTTCCATCACCAATTCCGCCATGCTCTGCAACCGGTCCGGAGGGAAGCTGAGCCAGACCCACACATTAATAACAAAATATACCACACTATTGCAATATTCTTATCATTGCAGTACTTTTATCATTGCTGTATTTTTTATCATTGCAGTATTTTTTATCATTGCAGAATTTTTATTTATTTCCCCTCTGTACCATGGACAGACATTGGGAGTGTTTCCTTACACTTGTATATGTTGTGGGATGTAAGTGTGTATATACATGGGGATTTGTGTATGTGCATATATACTGTGTATATTTGCATAGTTTTGCCTTTTCTGAATGTCTGCTGCTGATGTTATACATTAACGGCTACATTACGCCACCGCCTCAGTGTGATCTATATCTTTGCTGCTGTAAAACTGCAAATTTCCCCATTGTGGGACTAATAAAGGACATCTTATTCTTATTGTATACATAAATGAAAGGGGAAAAAAACGTCACACAATCAATCATGCAACAGGAGAATTAGAGTGAAATCTGGGTGGAGGAGACAGAGCCTTGGTGCCCCGTGTCATGGTTACCTTGACAGAAGCCATCAAACAGAGTAGCATTTCTCCAACAACTTAGTTACAGTCAGATTTGTAACCATAACCCTCTGTTTACAAAGCCTGAGTCCTCACATAGTTCTTGTATTGGATCATATTTAATTATGCCTTGTACTGCATATGCGGTTGGTAAATTTATTATTGTCAGAAGCTTTCTGAAATAAGATAACTTGCTTACTTGGTCTGAGGTGTATGCCACCAATTTGATGAGGATCTCGGGTTCAGACTTTTCTGGGTTGATGGACTGGATTTGACGGACAGCTTTACAACGGGCAGCAAGCAAGGACATGAGGGTTGCCTCGCTGGCTGTGCCCTGTGAGAGAATTAAAAGGTCACCATAGGCCCCAACTTGATAATGCAAAAGCTCAAAATCTCAACTACAAACAAAACAAATACAAATAATAAAAACTATATTTGAATGAATGTTTAAAAAAAACAAGTAAAAAACTAAATAAGGTATGAGGACACCAGCGGCAGTTTTGACATTCCTGCAGAGTACAGGACTAAAACGTTACTAACATATTAAAATTTATCATAGAACTGGACAAAAGGTGCAACAGTACACTAACTTCAACAATCAAACATTAAAACTTGTTTTTGACTAACAAAAATGTTGACATAATTCTAATGAACCACCGAATGTGCTCTAGGTGACTGTGTGGATGCGGAAGAATAATGTTATTGTTAACGTTTGTTTTTTGGGGGTGAGGGGCTGTGTGGTTACAATGGAACTGCTTTTCAGAACCTCCTCTGAGGTGCTTTTAAAATTCAGGCGGAGCCTGTCTGTGATGTCATTTTTATATGATTGGCTGACAGAAGTAGGTGTCTCTTAAGTGACATCGCGAGGAATAATTTCCTGATTTTCAGCAAGCAAGACTGAGTGAAAATATATGTTTCTTATGGATGAAAAAGTAAAGGCTGTGGTAAAAAATTTAGCGAGCCTCTTTGAGTGGCTGCCATTGGTAGTTTGTCATTGATACCCTCAAAACAGTGAGCAATGTTGTCAAGCTGAAAGAGTCTTTTTGGCCTGTTGGACTCCAGAGGCAGCTGATGGATACTGGCTTGTCCAGCGGTACATAGTTTTGTTTGTCGCTCAGGCATGGGAGGAGTTTGGTCATAGAGGAAGACTTTTGTCATGATCCGCGTCGGGCATGACAGGGTTTTTGTTATTGTTTTCGTGTGCATGCGGTTTTTGTTATTGTTTGTGTTGTTATTTTCTTCCCTCCTTCTCACCATGTGCTTTCTGTTATTGTTTTGTCAGCTGTGATAGCGTTTCCCCTCAGCACTCGTCCTCACCAGCCACGCACCTGTTCCCCGTTACCCTCATCACGTACCTGATTCCCATCTGCTCCCCTAATTACTCGGACTATTTAAGCCTCCCAGACCCACCACTCTGTGTCGGGTCATTGCCGCAAGTTACGGACTGCCACGACCACGTTTCGCTCACGTTCATGTTCAGGCTCTTGCTTTTGTTCCCCTCCTCGTTCCCGTTTGCCTTCCTCAGCCTTTTGCCTCGGTTTTGTTCCTCGCCCCCCTTTTTCTGTTCGTCACGTTGGTACCGTTGTTATTTTGCTCCCGTCCCGGTTATCTTCCTTTGTTGAACCCCTTTAATAAACCCCCTGAACGACATCCATTCCCTGCCTCCTTGCCTTTTGGGTCCACCTTCCTCCTCGCCGAAAGGCGACCCTGACAACTTTAAGACGGATTTGAGGAAATTCTGGTCAACCATTTGGCATTGAAGGAGAGGGAAGCAATACACTAATAAAACACTGTGTATAGTGGAGATCAGGTGCTGCTGACTTCAACCAGGACTCGGACGAAGACCCTCTGAATTCCATCAACACGCCGTCATTTTGGCAGGGCCCTGGGGTTTGATGAGTTCTGCTGGAGTACCTTAAAGCCTCTAGATGTCGTAGGGCTGTCCCTCTGCAACATCACGTGGGATCACACTCCTCAGCCTCTCATGACACAATGCAGCTCCTTCTGACCTTCTCTGCACTTCTCTATCAGCATCCTCAAAATAAAATCTATTGTATCCTTTTTTTTTTTTTACATAAAACCATACTGCTGCTCACAAATGTTCACCTCTGTCCTCAGTCTAGGTTCCACCACTCTTTCCCACAGCTTCATTGTGTGGCTCATCAGCTTTATTCCTCTGTAGTTGCCACAACTCTGCACATCGCCCTTGTTCTTAAAAATGGGCACCAGCACACTTCCCCTCCATTCCTCGGACATCTTCTCACTGTCTAAGATCCTGTTGGACAACCTAGTCAGAAATTCTACTGCTACCACTCCTAGACACTTCCAAACCTCCACGGGTATATCATCAAGACCAAGTGCCTTTCCGCTATTCAACCTCTTCAATGTACTTCTCACTTCATCCTTACTGATCATTGCTACTTCCTGGTCCACAGCAGTCACCTCTTCTTCTCTTCGTTCTCTCTCAATTTCCTCATTCATCAACTCTGGAAAGTACTCTTTCAGTCTTCCCATCACACTACTGGCATCTGTCAACACAATTCCATCCCTATCCTTTATTACCCTAACCTGCTGCACGTCCTCCTGTCTCTCCGCCTTGCCAACATGTATAGATCTGTCACTACCCCCTTGCATCCAACCTCGTATACAGGTCATCGTAAGCCCCTTGTTTGGCCTTTGCCACTTTTACTTTCACCTTCCGCTGTATGTGCTTGTAGTCCTGTGTGTTTTCTTCAGTCCTCTGACTGAAGCACTTCTTCTGAGCTTACCTTTCTCTGGATCCATTTCTGCACCTCCTCATATCACCACCAAGTCTCCTTATCTCCTTTCCTTACAGATGACACACCAAGGACTTTCCTACCTGTCTGCCTGATCACATTTGCTGTACTTGTCCGGTCATCTGGAAGCTCCTCCTGACCATCTAGAGCCCGTCTCAACTCCTTCCTGAAGGTCATATAATACGCTTCCCTTTTTAACTTCCACCATTTCGTCCTCTGCTCTGCCTTTGCCCACTTTGTCATTCTCACCACCAGAATCATCCTACACACTACCATCCTATACTGTCTGGCCACACACTCACCTACCACTACTTTGCAGATCGATGATCTCCTTCAGATTACACCGTCTACCCAAGACGTAGTCTACCTGTGTACTCCTCCCTCCACTCTTGTAGGTCACCCTATTTTCCTGCCTCTTCTGTTCACAACAGCCATTTCCACCCTTTTTGCAAAGTCAACCACCTTCTGTGTTCCTCTCCTGGATTTGCTTCTCTAGTATGCATAATATAATCTACACATTCAAAATGTGCTATCTGCCTGAAAAAAAAACTTCAACGACGTCAGAAGTTAGTTTAGTTATTTCAATTTTTATTATTACATCGCTACTGTGGGCCGACACCAAAAGAGCAACCACAGTTTCCCATCAAGAGTCATATAGGGAGAGACAAAGCGAGAGGGAGCGAGAGAAACTCTCTTTCTCGCTTTCTCTCACCGCCCCCCCACGCACAACCCTCTCATTTCGCACGTCGTGTGATGCATTCGTAAAGCTCGAAAATAAAATAGCTCAGTTCTCTGACTAATGCTGCCATAATCTAGAGTAGACACAAGAATATTTACCGTACCACAACAGGACATGTGTGCGGTGTTCCATCAGATGCGCATGGTAGCCTGTGTGTGCTAACTACATGTAGCTTTCAGACATGTCTGACCTTGTCAATGAAATTGGGCATCAGCTGCAAAGTGCTTCCTTTTCAATTAAGGTGCTCGTTTACCACCGCCATGCTGCTATTAAAGGGAGGTTTACATCGTATTAAGTAATTGTGCGTATGTTGTTTGTTTTGTTTGATTGGTGTGTGTTTAAATCGATTTCTTTGATTTCACCACAAGAGCAAAGAGATTACGCTTAAGTGGTTACTCAATATAGTGACCATTGTGCGAGGCTGGATAATGATGTGCACTTGAGTGCGAAGCAGACAAGTCAATGCAATGTTGAAATCATTCACTGAAAAAAAAACCATCTGGCAGTTTTCGCGAATATTGTCATTATACACAAACAAAGCAATCAGTGTAAATCAAACAAAGTCTGAGGATTTCATTTGCAAGGATAGAACTTAGTTGTAGTCAGGTTTTTTGGACGATTATGGAGAAAAGGACGCAGAATACATCATTGGCAAAGTTATTTTGGTTGACTTTTGCATGTATGATTTTAGGGGTATTTTGAAAGGCACATAAAACTAGAGCTGTGAGCAGCTGTTAATGTTTGGGTGCCGGCATGTTGGGATATTGGCACATTGTAATTGTAATGATAAGAAAATTATTTATATCAGATTAATGACTATTTTGATAAAATATGACGTCCATAAAAGGGCAAAAACTTGGAAATTTTTTAAAGGAAATGAAAAATTACCTGCCTTTTAAGTTTAGAATAGGGCTTAAGAGAGATTTTGTTGGTCTTGGGCTGTTACATGTGTCTTTGCTAGATCTTGGTGAACTGGTAAAACCAAAGTTTGTAGTCAATCAGGTTAATCCTCTCAGGCAAAGATGCACCTGGAGAAGGCGGGGGGCACGGTGAGGATCATGTTCTTTGATATCTCAAGTGCTTTCAACACCATCCAGCCCGCCTTATTGGGAGACAAGCTGGAGCAGGCGGGAGTGGCCCACCACCTCATCCCATGGATTCACAACTACCTCACAAACCGGCCACAGTACGTGAGAACACAGGACTGTGTGTCTGACGTGCTCCTCTGCAGCACGGGAGCGCCGCAGGGAACTGTGCTGGCTCCCTTCCTGTTCACCCTCTACACCTCGGACTACAAATACAATTCCACAACCTGTCACCTGCAGAGGTTCTCTGATGACTCTGCGATTGTCGGCCTCATCACTGACAATGACGATCGGGAGTACAGAGGGGTTACGCAGGGGTTCGTGGACTGGTGTCAGCAGAACCGCCTCCAAATCAACGCTGGGAAATCCAAAGAGCTGGTGGTGGATTTCCGCAAGCGTCGGCACTCTCCACCTGCACCAGTGAATATCCAGGGAACAGACGTTGAGAGGGTCTCAATTTACAAGTACCTGGGTGTTCATCTGAACAATAAACTGGACTGGAGCGACAACACAGATGCTCTCTATAGGAAGGGTCAGAGCAGACTCTTCCTACTCAGGAGGCTGAGGTCCTTTGGCATTCGGGGAACACTCCTCAGGAACTTCTATGACTTGGTGGTTTCACCGGTCATCTTCTATGGAGTGGTCTCCTGGGCAGGAGGCATCTCGGGCCGGGACAAAAAGAGACTGAACAAACTAGTGAGGAGGGCCAGCTCTGTCCTGGGCTGCTCCCTGGACTCTGTGGACTCAGTGGGGGGCAGGAGGATGACGGCAAAACTGTCATCAATGCTGGACAAACCAGCCCACCCACTCAATGACACTCTGAGAACACTTTACAGCTCCTTCAGTGACAGACTTTTACACCCTCGCTGTACCAAAGAGAGATTTCGCCGCTCCTTCCTGCCGACTGCTGTCAGACTTTTTAACAAGAACATTGGGTCAGGCCTACAAACAGGAGGGCATTAGTGCAATTGTGCAGTCCTAGGATGCAATATTAACTACTATTGTACTTTCAGCCAAGGGTCTACTTAAACATCGACCAATGATGTATTTTGTTTACCATTACAGTATTCTTATTCCAATACTTCTATCACTGTAGTATTTCTACCACTGCAGGATGTTCACTATTACAGTACTTTTATCATTGCAGTACTTTTATAATTACTGTATTTCCTATCATTGCGGTACTTTTACCATTACAGTACTTTTATCATTGCAGTATTTTCTATCATTGCAGTACTTTCCTGTCATTTCAGTACTCTCACCATTAGAGTACTTTTATCATTGTAATATCTTTATCATTGCAGTATTTTCAATCATTCAAGTAGTTTTTATCATTACAATGTTTCCCCCTCTGTATAATGGACAGGCATTAGGGGTGTTTCCTTACACTAGATACGTTTATACTGTGTATATTTGCATGCTTTTTATGAATGTCTGCTGCTAATGTTATACATTAACGGCTACATTACGCCGCCGACTCTGTGTGATCTATATCTTTGCTGCTGTAACACTTCAAATTTCCCCATTGTGGGACTAATAAAGGACATCTTTATCTTTATCTTTAAAAGTATGACCACTGTAAACGTATAAAGATGACTATTATCAAACGTAAGAAATATTTTGAAGAAAGTATTATGTCGGCCAAGTTACAGCAGCTTTTGCAGGAGCGGTGACACCCACTTTTAAAGTAAATTTAAAAATTTAGCATACGGCTCCAAGAGACTTTTTTGTATGTCTTGGCCTGTTACATATATGTTCTTTTCAGTACACCACGTGAACCGATGCAGACGTAATTTTTGGGCTCGTAGGAGTGCTAATAAATGAATAAAGAGAAAGGCGAGAGAGTCATTCTATATTCTCAGTAAGTGTGCCGAGAAGCAGAGCGCTATGTGTGTTGAGCTAGGGCGCACTATTATTAAAGTGTGCCATCTCAATTGCGGGTGCTGTTTCTGTAACACATACAAAGGACACACTGTATTTTTGGAGACCAGTGTTGTTTGTGACAGGCAGTTTAGATTTAGTCGTAGTCTTAGTCATTTGGACGAAAATGCTTATTAGTTTTCGTCAGATTTAGTCATTCCTTTTTTCCCCTACACTGGACTCATTCCATCCCAAAGGTTTTAGACTAGTTTTAGTCAACAAATACTCAAAATATTTTAGTCTAGTTTTAGTTAAAAATAGGCATACAAGTTCTCCACTCAATAGCAAAAACTTTCTGATGGACGTTTAAGGATTATGCATTACAAACAAATAAAGTGGTAACAGTGGAATCAATGCTCATTGCTCCAAAATAAGCAGAAAACCAAAACGTTTTATTTGGCAACTGTTGTGGCTTTATTTCACTTAAAGCAACATAAAAACGTTTTAACAACATGGACTTGGAGTAGACTTTTCGAAAATACAGAACCGCAAGTACAAACTCTATCAATCATGTCTTGTTTACTCGTAACAGATTGATGTTATCAGAACCAAGTAGCCTACCGAGAGTCACTGTTGCCATGGTATGTCAAAGGAAAGCGTGTCAGTGTGTGTGCGTGAGCCGAGATGAATGACCGCACATGTTCGTGTCTAAGCGCGACGCATCCGCCTTGCTGTCCGGGTGGTGGGCGTGCCCAAACGAAGGATAGGTTGCACCAGCATTGCATTTTTTGAAAGGCAGATTAGATGTACAATAGGATTGGATGTCATAAATTTTGAGTGTCTGACGAACCACACGCTAACAATTTCGCCCCGTCTCGTCTTGTCAACGAAAATTCATGAACACTACGTCACGTTTTCATCATCCAATAACCTCATTTAGCTCGTTATTGTCTCGTTATTGTCACAAAAAAAAGGGGCATTAACGAAATATTTTCGTCATCACCATAGTTGACGAAAACAACAATGTTGGGTACTGGTATGTCAACACATACCACAGCGCTAATACCAAAGCTAGCATGCCATTGGCCGTCCTGCAGGTTTGAGGATAGGTTTTGTGACAACACAAGCAGCAGTGGGTCAGACACATTAACAGTACGTGATCACAGAATGGGGGAGGGATCTCACTAGCCAGCACACTACTTACAGTCAGGGCTTTACATCAAAACCAAAACTACAACCCAAATTCAACTGAACAGCATACTAGCAAACAATGAAAAAAAAAACATTAACAAATTAATTTAATTAATACAAAGGATGTATCTCATGCCATTCATGGCCCAAGTGCTGCAAAGCATTCTGGTAGATCCCTTCCCAATGAAATGGACGAGTTAACAGTGCTAACCCGGCACGAGAGGAATTTCCAGGAGGCTAGCTTGCTGATGTTCACGGAGTCGTGGCTAACAGAGCTAACGCCGGACGCCGTCGTGGAATTGGACGGCTTCCAAATCCTACGTGCGAACAGGGCACTGGAGAGCGGTAAGAGGAAAGGAGGAGGGCTGGCTCTGTTTGTTAATGATAGATGATGTAACCCTGGGCACTTAACTATTAAGGAGCAACTTTGCAGTCGGGACTTGAGCTGCTAGCTGTTAGCATGCGTCCGTACTACCTCCCGTGAGAGTTCAGTCATGTGATCACGGTGGCGATGTACGTGCTAACAGTGAGACAGCTTGTGACGTACTGACTGCAGCTGTGAGCAGGCTACAAACACAGCACCCAAATGCCCTGCTACTTATCTCTGGTGACTTCAATCATGCTTCTCCTTCCTCCTCTCTGCCTTCATTCACACAATATGTAACCTGCCACACCAGAGACAATAAAATGTTGGACCTTTTCTATGCCAACACCAGGGAGGCGTACACATCACTGTCCCTCTCCCCGCTGGGCAAAGCTGATCACAACAAGGTGGCTCTTCTGCCTGTGTACAAATCTCTGGTCCGCAGGCAGTCAGCTGTGACACGCACAGTTCAGAGATGGTCTGGAGAAGCCGAGGAGACCTTAAAGGACTGTTTCAACACAACTGTGTGGGAGGTATTCAGCGAAGCCCATGAGGAGGACATTAATGGTCTAACAGACACAATTACAGACTATATTAATTTCTGCATGGAGAACACCATTCCCACCAGGACAGTAAGATGTTTCTCCAACAACAAACCCTCGATAACACCGGACATTAAAGCTCTCCTGAAGGAGAAAAAGAGGGCTTTTGTGTCAGGCGACAAAGAGGAGCTGAAGAGAGTGCAACGTCAGCTGAGAAGGAGGATCAGAGAGGGGAAAAAGAGTCCTGCAGGATGCGGCTGGAGGAACAGCTGCAGCGGAAAAATGCCAGGGATGTCTGGAGGGGCCTGAAGACCATCTCAGGCCACGGACAACCATAGACCCAGAAGTGGGGAGACCTTCTGGGGACAAATTAGTTGAACCTATTTTTCAATAGGTTTGATCAGATGCATGCCCCCGCTCAGTCTCCCCTGCTGCAGCCCCCACCAACCCCTCCTGCCGCTGCAAACGAGACCCTCTCTCCCCCTCTGTTCTCCTCTCTCTCTCTCCTCTCTTCTCTCCCCTCCTACCTCCACAGGCTTCAGTTCCCAGCCACATCAGACAACCACCACTTCCTCCTGCTCAGCCTTGTTCCTCACAACATCTCAGCTGAAGAACCATCTGAGGAAGATGAAGACGAGGAAGGCAGCGGGTCCAGATGGGATTAGCTCCCAGCTCCTCAAATCCTGCGCAGACCAGCTGTGTGGAATCGTCCAGCATATGTTCAACCTGAGCCTGAAGATGGGCAGAGTACCCCAACTGTGTTAAACATCCTGCCTGGTTCCGGTTCCAAAGACCCCCCCACCCGAAGGAGCCCAACAACTTCAGACCAGTGGCGCTGACGACTCATCAGATGAAGACTCCGGCGAGGCTGGTCCTCGTCCATCTGCGCCCCCTGGTGAGCTCTTCGACGGACTCACTCCATTTCGCATACCAGCCTGGCATCAGTGTGGATGATGCCATCATCTACCTGCCCCACACTTCACTCTCCCACCTGGAGAAGAGGGGGAGCACGGTGTTGTATGCATGTTCTTTGATTTCTCCAGTGCTTTCAACACCATCCAGCCCACCCTATTGGGAGACAAGCTGGAGCAGTGGCAGTGGCCCTCCACCTCATCACATGGATCCACGACTACCTCACAAACCGGCCACAGTACGTGAGAACACAGGATTGTGTGTCTGACGTCCTCCTCTGCAGCACGAGAGCACCGCAGGGAACCGTTCTGGCTCCCTTCCTGTTCACCCTCTACACCTCGGACTACAAATACAATTGCTCTACCTGTCACCTGCAAAATTTCTCTGATGACTCTGCGATTGTCGGCCTCATCACTGACGGAGACGATCGGGAGTACAGAGAGGTTGCTCAGGGTTTTGTGGACTGGTGTCAACAGAACCGCCTCCAAATCAACGCTGGGAAATCCAAAGACCTGGTGGTAGATTCCTGCAAGCATTTGTACTCTCCACCTGCACCAGTGAATATCCAGGGAACAAACGTTGAGAGGGTCTCCACTTACAAGTACCTGGGTGTTCACTTGAACAATAAACTGGACTAGAGTGACAACACAGATGCTCTCTGTTGGAAGAATCAGAGAAGACTCTTCCTACCCATGTCCTTTGGCGTTCAGGGGACTCTCCTCAAGAACTTCTATGACTCGGTGGTTTCATCTGTCATTTTCTATGGAGTGGTCTCCTGGGCAGGAGACATCTCGGGCCGGGACAAAAAGACACTGGACAAACTAGTGAGGAGGGCCAGCTCTGTCCTGGGCTGTTCCCTGGACTCTGTCGACTCAGTGGGGGGCAGGAGGATGAAGGCAAAACTGTCATCAATGCTGGACAACCAGCCCTCCCACTCAAAGACAACCTTAGAACACTCCACAGCTCCTTCAGTGATAGACTGTTACACCCTTGCTGTACGAAAAAGAGATTTTGCCGCTCCTTCCTGTGCTGTCCGACTTTTTAACCAGAACATGAAGTCATGCATACAAACGAGCGGGCATGAGTGCAATTGTGCAGTCCTCGGATGCAATACACACTATTTCTGTGCTTTATCCAATGGTCTACTTAAATAGTGACCAATACTGTATTTTGTTTACCATTGCAGTATTCTTATCATTACAGTACTTTTACCATTACAGTACTTTTACCATTGCAGTATTTTTATCACTGCAGTATTTTCTATCATGGCAGTATTTCTTCATCATTGCAGTACCTTTACCATTTCAGTACTTTTATCATTCAGTTTTTTTATCATTGAAGCAATTTTATTTATTTCCCCTGTGTACCATGGACAGACATTAGGAGTGTTTCCTTACACTTGTATATGTTGTGGGACGTAAGTGTGTATATACATGGGGATTTTGTGTCTATACTGTGTATAGTTGTATGCTTTTTATGAATGTCTGCTGCTAATGTTATACATTTACAGCCACATTACGCAGCCGCCTCTGTGTGATCTATATCTTTGCTGCTGTAACACTGCAAATGTCCCCATTGTGGGACTATTAAAGGACATCTTTATCTTTCTCTTTTATTTCTTCAGCCTCAGCCAATCAGCCTGTGACATCATGGACAGCAGCCCTTTTCTCCAGCTTTCTCCCGTGCGTACTAAAGGATTTTATACATTTGACTATAAAGGATTTCATATGATTGACTACAAGTTACATGTATTCAGTTTAATGCAATAAAGATATTTGCTGATTGTGCTTTGATTCGATGTGCAGTGGAAGGTCAGGGCAGGCTGTGTGTAATGCGTAGGTGGCAGATATTTTTTGTACAGGACGAGCCGCACTTCTGATAACGGGGGTACTGACGCAGGGCCTCCCCGACATCAAGGCGCTGCTGTGTGAGATTGGACGAGCCGACACGTCATCCTGCGGGCAGAAGACGTCCACTAAGAGAAAGCTAAAGTTAACTGCAGATGACACATAGCCAATAGGAGAATAGTAGGATATCTTTGCTTTGTTTGCTGAAATGTATAAATTATCCTGGGCCACTCGGGGGGCGTCGTCCTCTGTTGGGTACAGGGACGCGCAGAGCTGTAATGGTAGGGACCCGAGCCCCAGATTTGTATTAGATCTCCTGTTAGGAATAAATCCACTCCCGTGTGAAATCTTTCTGGTCATTTCTCTCTCAAAACGAGCGCGCACAATTGTCGGATGAATGTAGGTCGTGTTTGGTTAATTTAATTGGAGTCAGATAACTAATTCGAACACTTTGGTAAACGTTTGGTACATTTAAAGTTAAAAATTCCAACTGTACATACTGGTCTGTTGTCAACTGGCTGTCTGAAACCGTGACCAACAGGAGTGCTCACACATTGTATTTCTCCCAGTCAATTCTGCAGGACCAAGTAGTCTCAAACTTCGCCAACAGAGGGTTCTAACACACACATACACACACAAACGCACACACGCACAACCTTTCTGTCCAGAAAGGTTTCAAAACAATTTGATGGCAATGTGTTGTCACAGCACCCATTATATCTGCTGTTTGTGAAAGGAGGCAATTTGTTGCGAAAGCGAGCCAAAAAGCTCTGCTGTAAAAAAGAGCAGCAAGACAGAAACAACAATAACTCAATTAATCAAATGAAGAAGCATGCGCACACACTCTTCCTCACACACAGGTGGTCATAATAAAAGGTGCATGCAATGATCCATCATCAAAATGCACTCTCATGCTCCACTTCTCAACATAGAACCACTCTCTCTCTCTGTCTCACATACTCACACACACGCACACATATGCACACGCACCCCCCCCCCCACACACACACACACGCACCCCCGCACACACCCACACGCTGTCATGATCCGTGTCGGTCATGTCAGTGTTTTTGTTATTTTCTTCACCTTCCTGCCATGTGCTCCTTTTGTTTATTTGGTCAGCTGAGTGGGGCGTTCCCTTCAGCACTCGTTCCCCACCAGCCAAGCACCTGTTGCCCGTTAGCCTCACACACCTGATTCCCATCTGCTCCCCTAATGACTGGACTATTTAAACACCTCACTCCGACAACCCATTGTCGGTGCACTTCTCCCGCCATGCCCTTCATTCCCGACATCGCTGCTCCATACCAGGACTGTCACGGCCGCCCCCTGATCTCGTTCTCGCTCCCGCTGCTCCATTACGGACTGTCACGACCACACTCTGATCTCGTTCATGCCCTTGTTCTTGCTCCCGCTCTCGTCCCCCCGTAATTGTCACTGTCTATGTTCCCCGTCGTCTGATCCAGTTAGTCACGTTAGTTTACCTTGTTATTTTTGCACCTTGCCACGTTGTTTGTCATTGTTTTGATCCCGTTAATAAATTCCCTTTAAGTTACACCTTTCCCTGCTTCCTCGCATTTTGGGTCCTCCCCCCTCCTCGCCGACCGGCGCCCCTGACACACGCGCACACACACACACAAAGTCGCACAGCATCCTTCACTGTTGCTTTTGTGTTGAGTCGCTGAAGCATTAAAGTTACACCACACTAAAGAATCATACCACCATTACTGAAGCCTTCCTATGAACAACACATTAAAAGGCTTGCCATTTTTTACCAGCTGTGCACCACTTACATCAACAAAGAAAAACACGAGAGAACAAACGGTTGTCATCAAATTGAGCCATAGAATAGAATAGAATAGAAATCCCTTTATTGTCAATGTACTCAAGTGTGCAACGAGATT
Source organism: Idiotropiscis lumnitzeri (assembly GCF_059441095.1). Lineage (NCBI taxonomy): Eukaryota > Metazoa > Chordata > Actinopteri > Syngnathiformes > Syngnathidae > Idiotropiscis > Idiotropiscis lumnitzeri. The sequence continues at coordinate 22,807,075 of NC_142400.1, read as the reverse complement.
AGAGGGAGAGTCTGTCTAATTTTTTTCAAAAGCCTTTACAGAAACCACAAATACAATGTTGCAAGGCATAATGAATCGCACCCCACCCCTCATTTGGGGCATAGACACCTCCCCCCCATGATCAAAATCTTTGTGGCATGTATGTTGACGTTCATGGATTAGTGGACCTTTGTGATCCAGGTTGCATAACCTTAAAAAAAATGACATCACACTCCACCCCACCCCTATCCACAAATTATTTTATGTGGGTATCGAACACAGCTATTCATCCCAAGCATCTAGAGTTTGTCCGCTACTACTCAAATAAACAATATGGAAATTCAATAAATTTAGGTTTGACCTAACATTGTTAGGTCTGGCAAAATTTGAGTAAAATTGGTCAATAAAATCATATAGTTTACAAATTTACCTGGATGACACCTCCTCCATGACCACAAGTTCCAGCTATAAAAGATTCTGGCAGTTGCAGCATCTTTCCTAACCAATCTAACATCACTGTCTCCAGCTCTGTGCATGCTGGGCTGGCAGCCTGACAATGCAAACAAACATGAAATGTTCAACACTGAGAAAATAAGATGAGTTTCTGAGGCAGCAATGTTTTGATTTTGTTACCCAAGAGAATCCAATGCATCCAATGGCTCCACACAGCATATCCGCCAACATGGCAGGGTAGGAGGAAGCTGCTGGGAAGTAGGCATAGAAGTATGGACTGTGCCAGTGGGTAATCTGGAATGAAAAGAAACTATCTCTGAACATCATGTTAATTACATGGACGGTGAAGTGAAATATGGTTTATTAATGTTGTTTTACCACATAAATGCTGCATAATAACCATTTTATACCTATATACACGCGTTAGTAGATGTCTGTGTTTATGTGTTATGAGAATTTGCACAAGCTGCATCTATGTGTTATGAGAATTTGCACAGGCTACATCTATGTGTTATGAGAATTTGCACAGGCTACATCTATGTGTTATGAGAATTTGCACAGGCTACATCTATGTGTTATGAGAATTTGCACAGGTTGTATCTATGTGTTATGAGAACGGGAATAATTGGAAAGGATTCGTACAGGGCCTAAGCACCAGGAATGTCTGACTCATGTGAAAAGGTGCAGTCGATAACGAAAAGGGAGTGAGGATTGGCAGAGGCCAAAGTTGTGCGAAGGGCCATGCGAACCATCAAAGCGCACTCGAACGGGAGGGGTTGGGATGAAATATTGGCTATAAGAATGTGACGAAGGCAAAACGAAAGTAGAGTCGGCTGAGGGTTTTACGCGCGGACGCCCAGCATCGTATTTTTTGCTCGCATTACTGAGGACGCCGGGGCTCTCCGTCCTTCCAGCACACGGTAATGAGATTTATGTCTTGCATGTAATCTATGAGCTGAAATACAATTGTTGCTTGCTTGCTTGCTTGTACACTTTATACTGTGGGTTAAATAAAATGTGCCGCTTGTTTAACGCAGTGAAGTGTTTGTTGTCCATGTAAGTCGCCGACGATCCGCGATCCTGAAGTTAATAATAAGTCATAGCAATTGATCATGAGTTGTGACTATTATATTATTTGATACTGTAATTGATTGTAAGCAGTGTCTACTCAAGGGCTCACGCTTGTCTGATTGGACATAACAGACAGCTTAACCCATTGTAGCCTGGCGATTGGGCATCAGTCTCGCTACTAGTCACTCTTATTGATGCTGTAATTGATCATAAGCAGTATCAGAAATTGTTTCAAAACAGACGGTCACAGATTCGATGGTCAAGAGGGGTCTCACGTAGAGTTTCATTCAAGTTACAGTGGCCAGTGGTAGTATTGTACAGTAAAGTAGACACCCAAATCTTAAACAATGTAAAATTTTCAATCAAACCAAACTTTGGGTGAAAAAAATCTGAAATAGTATTTAAAAAAAAATAGATGTGTGTGAGCGGTCAGCGCGATCTTTCAGTATACGCTAGTTGGACTGTGTTCTACTGTTGTGAGCTGATGTATGCGGCACCCTTTGATGTGACGCATGCAGTGGACACAGGATGCTTTTGTTTTGACAAATGATGAAAATATCGTCACCGGCATGCGCTTTGATTTGCCCAGCTGAATTCTGATATCTTGATGATAGGCACAGGGTTCAAACATTAAGGTTCTAACACATTGATTATATTCAGTGATTAAGTGCTAGTGGCTAGAGCATGGGAGATTCCTATCTCAGACAAATTCATGGCAATGGGTCACGCTTCAAGACGAGCGTCATGTTCAGTGACTAACGTTTGTTTTTTTCCAGTCCCTGGGCCTGGTGGATGGGCGAAGCCTCCAGTGCACACCTGCTGGTCATCCTAATCAGCTGGGTATAAAGGTGCTGGAGAAGTGGAAGTTAGTCACCGGAATATTGTTGCTGCTAGCCTGGTTTTGGTGTTTATCGTGTGCTTCTGTCGTTCGCCCCGTTACTTATTCTCACGTAAGTAAATTCCAGTTTTAGTATTTCCTGTCTTTGTTGCTTTATGTCAAAGAAATTAGTTTGTCATATTATCAAGTTTCAAACTATGCTTACAGGTCATTTGAAATTCAAGTGAACATTGTACCCTTGTTATCCAGTGTTAACAGAAGTGCCTGCACTGATAGGAAGAGACAAGCCAGGCGCACATTCCAGACTGATATGAAGTAAAAGTGTCTGAGATCCAAGGACACAAACTGAAGTCACACTGACCTTTATGCGAGGGGTGTTTCCATTCTGTATGAGTTGCATATTCAAATTGCTTTGCTGTGATACAATAAAAAAACACGCGGGAGCAGGAAGCAGTCGTTTAACCCCTGACTGCTCAAGGGTCTGGTCCTCGCGAGTGACAAAGACGATCTTGGCTGGTTGATTCATTTTGTTCAGGCTTGTTTTAATAGAAACTTCCCTGACACTTTAGTTTGTCCTAAATTGTGTAGATAGGACTTATTTTTGTTTCGTTTTTGTCATCTGTCTTTCGCCCAATTGGGCTGAGTTATTTTGTTAGTTGTTCACTGCGCTTCCGTTACATTTATTTTAATTAGTGATTTTTGAAGTTACGGTTCAGATCGGATCATGGGTTTTGAGTCATGATCGGATCCTTTTTCACATCAGCATAAAAAAAAAGATAAGTGACCTTTGTCTTTCGAAGAAAAAAAATTATCTAATGTCTAATATGGCCAGAATGATTTAAAAACGTTACTTAAGGCAATATATAACAGGATATGTTCTTATTTCAGATAAGTGTGTTATAAATTAAATTAAGATGTTTTCATTATGAAAAAGAACTCATAGTGCGATTTAAGGCACATACCCTATAAACGTGGAGAGTGCATTGCAAAGTAATCTAGGTACACAAAAATTAAAAAAAAAAAAAAAAAAAGTAAGCCAATCAACAGCTTGAACTACCAGCCGGGGACTTGTTGCTAATGTGAAGAGCTGGCTGCTAGAGACTAACACTGGAGACTTAGGCCGTGCCATACACTAATGGAAAATTAACTGCCGGTTTTTTGGTGTCCAAAATTAGAGACTGAATATGATTGCAGGATGCCGTTGTGTTGATGTTGGTGGCAATTATGTCAATTAAAATTGCTATAAGGTTGAAAACTTGAGTCAATGCTGCTATTGCCACACCATGCGGCCAACTTCAAAGTAAATGTCTTTGCAATGACTCGATGTATTATTTGGAAAGCTTTATTTTGAAGTTTGCCTTTGCTAAGGAGGTGCATTCATTGAGTATGTTGGCAGCTTCCTTGACTTGTCTGTGACGGGGTTGGGACAAGAGAGAAAACCCCCCCCCTGTATTATTAAGGACTAAGGACTTGTTCACCCCAAGTTGCCAATATGCTCTCTACATGCGACTTATGCAATGAGGGTTTTCAACTTCTTCTGCTGCTATTATAGTGAATGCGGACTAATCATATTGCCCTAATGTGGACGATCACAGATCTTTTTTTCACCAACCACTGCAGATCTTGCACGGCCTGAACCGTGGTGCTTGATTAGTACGGATCACGGATCAAAGATGATTCCATACACTACTCGTCATGAGCCATCATCGATGGATGTATTGGAGAAATGCCAGTCAAATTTCAGAATAAAATCTATTTCAGCCGGTCACTGACGGTGTAGTGGTACACTCGCCTGAGTTGTGTGCGGGCAGCGTGGGTTCAGTTCCCACTCAGTGACGGACGGTGTCTATGTCTGCCCTGTAACTGGCTGGCGACCAGTTCAGGGTGCAGTGTGCCTTTCGTCCGTAGTCAACTGGGATAGGCTCCAGCACCCTCCCGCGACCCTGTACAGGATAAGCGGTGTGCATAATGACATGACATGACAATTTCTACAAAAACAAGAGGGACCTCGCAGCGATCGCTGCTCGGGCCCTAATAATAAATAGAATAAGAAGAAGAATTTCTAGAAAAAGAAGACAGACCTTGCAGCTGCCGCTGCTCGGGCCCTAATAATAAAAATAACTAGAGCTGCGAGCAGCAATAAAGGCCCTCGCAACTCTGGCAACGTTCGGGTACTGGCACGTTGTAAATATTTACAAGAAATAACGAGAGGAATCTTCAAAAGGAATTTTTGTGTAGTTAAAGTTAGAGCTGTTTTTGTTGTCAAAGCCACGTCAATGTTTGAAGTAAATTCAAAATGGCCGTCTTCCTGTGCAATTTGGCATATGGCTCCAAGAGACTTTTTTGTATGTCCAGGCCTTTGTACAGGCTTCATCAAATTTCCAAAAAGTTTGGTGAAACACAGAGGAACTGTTTTTTTTTTTGTTTTTTATTTTTTCGGGCTCGATAGCAAGCCATTTAAAAAAGAAATGCAGGAAACAGTAATAAAATATGGATTGTTTTGTTAGGTCTGATTTGTGTGCAAAGTTTCATGAGTTTTCATTCATATTTAGATCAACAAAATAAGTCTTGTTTTATGGCGAACTCTGCAAAGCGACGCCCACAGCCTTTCACGAAAAATGACAAATTTTGTGACATTCTGATGTCCTAAACACTCATCCGAGCAAATATGAGGTTGACCTTGTTAACCGCGTCTACCACTCCACCGCCTGGCCTGCCGAACTCCGGACCCGCTGCCTTCACTTGCTTCCCCAAGAATAAACCCTTTCTCATATTCCGATTGCTCTTAGGAGCTTTTCTCACCATTACGGTCCCACCCAACCATTACAGAATAATTCAGCCATCACAATGGACCCAGCGACCCAGGACCCCCCTCAGAGAGGCCCTATCTAACCAAGGTAGGCTGCTCGGCTGCCACGAAAAATGTCACATGAACTTATGGAAACAGTCCAACATCTACACCTTCAGATCACGCACCTCTCCCGGTTCTTCTCTCGCTCCCTCCACTGATCCTTCCGTAAGTACTCCTTCGGTCCCCTCTGCTTCGCAACCAGGGATCTAGGCTCGTGTAGTCAGTTTATCCTGAACTCTTCGTTAGTTTTTGATTTACGCTAAATTACCCCTCTGATCAATCGAAGATGGCCTTCATGGTTAACCTGCTACGCGGCAGAACCGCTAAATGGGCTACGGCGCTTTGGGAAGCCTCTTCTCCAGTGATGTCCTCTTATGAGGATTTCTGCCAGGAATTAAGGAGAGTTTTCATTCACCCAGTAAGAGGACGCGAAGCAACCCAAAGATTGCTAGTCCTTCGGCAGGGGTCCGTAGCGGATGACTCCATAGAGTTTGGAATCCTGGCGAACGAGTGTGGATGGAACAAGCCCGCCCTGAGAAGAATTTTTGTGAATGGTTTGACCGAACGATTAAAGGATGAGCTAGCTGCCCGTGACGAGCCCACCTCCCTCGAGGATTTGGTTCCACTATCTATAAAGATTGATAACCGGCTGAGAGAGAGAAGCACAGAAAAATCGTGGAGGGTTGACAGACACGCCTTTCCTGTTGATTTCCATTTCGAGCTATCATCACCCAGTCAGTTTCTGCCCTCTGCTGGTCAGGAGGGGCCCATGCAACTGGGAAGAACTGGACTGGATGCTCAGGTACACCATAGATGATTCTCTAATCGCCATAGATGATTCACTAATTGCTTGTGTATTTATTGTGGACATTATATGGCTGCCTGTCCATCTAAGCCAAAAGACGGCTCACCAATGAATGAGAGCCCATTGTGAGCCAGATTGCATCTGCTATCGGCTCTTCCCCTCGCATGTCGGTTCCCTCCAGAAAAACAAATCCTTCTCAGTCGCCGTCTTAATCAACTCCAGAGCAGATGATAACTTCATGGATCTAGCCCTTGCCAGACAGTTGGGGTGTTCTGGGGAACCCCTCACTTCCCCCCGAAGAGTGGTGGCCCTGGATGGACATCTTATTTCCCTGGTCTCCCATCAAACAATACCATTCACACTCATCATCTCAGGTTACCACAGGGAAACCATTCAGCTGTACCTCATCAATTCACCCCGTGTTCCCATAGTGCTTGGGTTCCCTTGGCTCCATAAACACAACCGCTCCATGGACTGGTGAAACTGTTCCATTACCAGCTGGAGTGTTTTTTGCCACTCGCAGTGCCTGTTGTCCGCTGACCCTGCTCCCCAATCTTCCCCCCTCTGACTCCTCCAGATCTCTCCTCTGTGCCTTCAAACTAGCATGACCTCTCCTGGGTGTTCAGTAAGGTCCTCGCTCTCACCTTACCTCCCCATCGCCCTTATGACTGCGCCATCAACCTTCTCCCTGGAGCTTCCTTCCCCACCAGCTGTACAACATCTCCCGTCCGGAGAGGGACGCCATGGACACGTACATCCGGGATTCCCTCGCCTCCGGTCTAATTCGGCCCTCTTCCTCTCCCCTCGGAGCAGGTTTCTTCTTCGTTAAAAAGAAAGATTCCTCACTCCGCCCCTGTATAGACTTCAAGGGCCTAAACAAAATCACAGTTAAAAATAAATCATCGATCCCTTGTTTGGAACCCCACTGCGAGGCCCAGGTTTTCTCCAAACTGGATCTCAGAAACGCATATCATTTAGAATTAGAAATCCCTTTATTGTCATTGTACTCAAGTGTGCAACGAGATTAGAGGGCTCCCCTCTCCAGTGCAATACAACAATAATACAGACATATATATAAATTAGATAAATAAATAAGAGAGTGCAATGGAATTTAGTACTGAATAGTGTATATAAAAACACATCACAATGCTGTTCTGCAAGGTAAGGGTGTTCTCGTGTGTGTGTGAGAGTTCAGAATGGAGATGGCTCTCGGAAAGAAACTGTTTCTCAGTCTATTGGTCCTCGATTTGATGCATCTGTAGCGCCTGCCAGAGGGCATCAGGTCGAACAGGTGTGAGTTTGGGTGGGTATTGTCTTTGACGATGTTGAGAGCCCTTCTGAGGCACCGGGCGGTGTAGATGTCCGACAGTGAGGGGAGAGGGCAGCCAATAATCCTTTGCGCTGTTTTGACTGTCCTCTGGAGCCTCACTCTGTCCGCCTCAGTGCAGCCGCTGTACCAGGTGGAGACACAGTACGTCAGCAGGCTCTCGATGGACGAGTGGTAGAAGGCTAGCAGCAGCTTCCTGTCCAGGTTGAATTTCCTGAGGACTCTCAGGAAGTGCAGACGCTGGCGGACCTTCTTTACCACTGCTGTGGTGTTGTGAGTCCAAGAAAGGTCGTCGGAGATCTGTACTCCCAGGAACTTGAACGTGTGGACCCTCTCCACACACACGCCTTCGATGCAGAGGGGGGGCGGCACCGTCTTGTTCCTCCTGAAGTCGACGACAATCTCCTTTGTTTTTGCAGTGTTAAGGTGCAGTCTGTTGTCCTTGCACCAAGCTGTCAGTCTCTTTACCTCCTCTCTGTAGGCTCTCTCATCACCTTCCGAGATCAGACCGACCACTGTCGTGTCGTCAGCAAACTTGACGATGGTGTTGTTGCCGTGGGCCAGGCTGCAGTCGTAGGTGTAGAGGGCGTACAGGAGAGGGCTCAGCACGCATCCTTGAGGGGAACCGGTGCTCAGCATGCGGGTGGAGGACCCAAATGCCTTGTTCCTTATCTTTGGTGACTTCAATCATGCTTCTCCTTCCTCCTCTCTGCCTTCATTCACACAATATGTAACCTGCCACATCAGAGACAATAAAATATTGGACCTCTTCTATGCCAACACCAAGGAGGCGTACACGTCACTGCCCCTCCCCCCGCTGGGCAAAGCTGACCACAACTTGGTTGCTCTCCTGCCTGTGTACAAACCTCTCGTCCGCAGGCAGCCAGCTGTGACACGCACAGTTCAGCGATGGTCCGGAGAAGCCGAGGAGGCCTTGAAGGACTGTTTCAACACAACTGTGTGGGAGGTATTCAGCGAAGCTCACGGTGAGGACATTAATGGTCTAACAGACACAGTTACAGACTATATTAACTTCTGCATGGAGAACACCATTCCCACCAGGACAGTAAGATGTTTCTCCAACAACAAACCCTGGATCACACCGGACATTAAAGCTCTCCTGAAGGAGAAAAAGAGGGCTTTTGTTTCAGGCGACAAGGACGAGCTGAAGAGAGTGCAGCGTCAGCTGAGAAGGAGGATCCGAGAGGGGAAAAAGTCCTACAGGATGCGGATGGAAGAACAACTGCAGCGGAACAATGCCAGGGATGTCTGGAGGGGCCTGAAGACCATCTCAGGCCACGGACAACCAGGTAAGACCCAGAAGGGGGGGGGCTTCAGTGGGCAAATGAGTTGAACCTATTTTTCAATAGGTTTGATCAAATGTCCCTGATGCAGCCCCCACCCACCCCTCCTGCCACTGCGAACAAGACCCTCTCTCCCCCTCTCTCGCCCCTCTCTCTCTCCACAGGCTCCAGTTCCCAGCCTCATCAGACGACCACCACTTCCTCCTGCTCAGCCTTGTTCCTCACAACATCTCAGGTGAAGAACCAGCTGAGGAAGATGAAGGCGAGGAAGGCGGCAGGCCCAGATGGGATCAGCTCCCAGCTCCTCAAATCCTGCGCAGACCAGCTGTGTGGAATCGTCCAGCACATGTTCAACCTGAGCTTGAAGCTGGGCAGAGTCCCCCAGCTGTGGAAAACATCCTGCCTGGTTCGGTTTCCAAAGACACCCCATCCGAAGGAGCTCAACAACTTCAGACCAGTGGCGCTGACGTCTCATCTGATGAAGACCCTGGAGAGACTTGGTCCTCGTCCATCTGCGCCCCCTGGTCATCTCCTCAATGGACCCACTCCAGTTTGCATACCAGCCTGGCATCAGTGTGGATGATGCTATCATCTACCTGCTCCACACTTCACTCTTCCACCTGGAGAAGGCGGGGGGAACGGTGAGGATCATGTTCTTTGATTTCTCAAGTGCTTTCAACACCATCCAGCCCGCCTTATTGGGAGACAAGCTGGAGCAGGCGGGAGTGGCCCACCACCTCATCACATGGATTCACGACTACCTCACAAACCGGCCACAGTACGTGAGGACACAGGACTGTGTGTCTGACGTGCTCCTCTGCAGCACGGGAGCGCCGCAGGGAACTGTGCTGGCTCCCTTCCTGTTCACCCTCTACACCTCGGACTACAAATACAATTCCACAACCTGTCACCTGCAGAAGTTCTCTGATGACTCTGCGATTGTCGGCCTCATCACTGACGATGACGATCGGGAGTACAGAGGGGTTACGCAGGGGTTCGTGGACTGGTGTCAGCAGAACCGCCTCCAAATCAACGCTGGGAAATCCAAAGAGCTGGTGGTGGATTTCCGCAAGCGTCGGCACCCTCCACCTGCACCAGTGAATATCCAGGGAACAGACGTTGAGAGGGTCTCAACTTACAAGTACCTGGGTGTTCATCTGAACAATAAACTGGACTGGAGCGACAACACAGATGCTCTCTATAGGAAGGGTCAGAGCAGACTCTTCCTACTCAGGAGGCTGAGGTCCTTTGGCGTTCGGGGAACACTCCTCAGAAACTTCTATGACTCGGTGGTTTCACCGGTCATCTTCTATGGAGTGGTCTCCTGGGCAGGAGGCATCTCGGGCCGGGACAAAAAGAGACTGGACAAACTAGAGAGGAGGGCCAGCTCTGTCCTGGGCTGCTCCCTGGACTCTGTGGACTCAGTGGGGGGCAGGAGGATGACGGCAAAACTGTCATCAATGCTGGACAAACCAGCCCACCCACTCATTGACACTCTGAGAACACTTTACAGCTCCTTCAGTGACAGACTTTTACACCCTCGCTGTACCAAAGAGAGATTTCGCCGCTCCTTCCTGCCGACTGCTGTCAGACTTTTTAACAAGAACATTGGGTCAGGCCTACAAACGGGCGGGCATTAGTGCAATTGTGCAGTCCTAGGATGCAATATAAACTACTACTGTACTTTCAGCCAAGGGTGTACTTAAATATTGACCAATGATGTATTTTGTTTACCATTACAGTATTCTTATTACAATACTTCTATCACTGTAGTATTTCTACCACTGCAGGATGTTCACTATTACAGTACTTTTATCATTGCAGTACTTTTATAATTGCTGTATTTCCTATCATTGCGGTACTTTTAGTATTACAATACTTTCATCATTGCAGTATTTTTCTATCGTTGCAGTACTTTTACTATTACAGTACTTTTATCATTGCAGTATATTTTATCATTGCAGTACTTTTACCATTACAGTACTTTTATCATTGCAGTATTTTCTATCATTGCAGTACTTTCCTGTCATTTCAGTACTCTTACCATTACAGTACTTTTATCATTGTAATATCTTTATCATTGCAGTATTTTCAATCATTCAGTAGTTTTTATCATTACAGTGTTTCCCCCTATGTATAATGGACAGGCATTAGGAGTGTTTCCTTACACTTAGATACGTTTATACTGTGTATATTTGCATGCTTTTTATGAATGTCTGCTGCTAATGTTATACATTAACGGCTACATTATGCCGCCGACTCTGTGTGATCTATATCTTTGCTGCTGTAACACTTCAAATTTCCCCATTGTGGGACTAATAAAGGACATCTTTATCTTAATCTTCACCTCATAAGGGTCACGGGGGGTGCTGGAGCTTATCCTAGCTATCTTCGGGCAGTAGGCGGGGTACACCCTGAACTGATAGCCAGCCAATCGCAGGGCACTCATAGACAAACAACCATCCGCACTCACTCATACTTAGGGGCAATTTAGAGTGTCCAATCAACCTGCCATGCATGTTTTTGGAATGTGGGGGCAAACTGGAGTACCAGGAAGAAACTCACGCAGGCACGGGGAGAACATGCAACATGCAAACTCTACACGGGAAGTCCACATTCGATCCCTACGACCTCACCGGGTCACCGGGGCCCCCCCTCAAGAGCCAGGCCAGGCCTGGAGGTGGTGGTCGTTGGCGAGCGACTGGTGACCGGGCCGCACCCATGGGGCTCAGCTGGGCTCAGCCCGAAAAGGCAACGCGGGAGGGGAGAAAGGGGTTGGGTGCCATGTGAGACAGGTAGCGCCAAGAGGCAGGAACCCACGCAGGCACGGGGAGAACATCGGCGCTGCGGAAGTGGCAGCCTGTTTCACCAGCGACGGCTCTCAGTTGAGCCTTTCTTGTTTGCTTTTACCTTATTTTAACTTGTTTATTTATTTTACTTCATTGCAGTAATGGACATCCAACTTGCGGTAGTTTTGCGCGACCGTGTCCAGAGACATAACTCGGAGCTAAAAATCTATCGTTTACACGAGCAATCAGCTGTTAGCAATCTGTGCTAACCCTGTGCCTTAGTGAGACCCGATATCCCCCACGAGCTAAGGATGAAGAGATGGGGATGTCGCGCGGGGGCTAAACGCCAGGCAAGGAGGAGACGATACCACCCCGTCCTCCAGTCCGTTATTATGGGGAATGTTAGATCCCTTCCCAATAAGATGGACAAGCTCAAGGTGCTAACCCGGCACAAGAGGAAATTCCGGGAGGCAGGCTTGCTAATATTCATGGAGTTCAGTTCACGTACAATTTAGAGATGGTCTGGAGAGGCTGAGGAGGCCTTACAGGACTGTTTCAACACAACTGTGTGGGAAGTATTCAGCGAAGCCCACAGGGAGGACATTAATGTTCTACCAGACACTGTTCCAGACTATATTAATTGCTGCATGGAGAGCCACATACGGTTGAGTGATGCGCCGTGTCAAGTAAAGTTATGGGACAAATAGTAGATAGTGTAGTATGATTTGGGCTAAGACCTAGTAGAAAGGTCACCAAATTTAGCCTTATTAGACATTGTCTAGTATAGACACGAGATGTCGACAGTACTGAGGGCACGCCGACTCAGCCTTGTCCAGCCATGCCAGCTCAGACAGAGGCCTTGTTATTGTTAAAAAATAATTAGAATATACACAAAGTCGATGCCTTACAATACTTTTGTTATGTTTTACACATGACTCATGAATCACATAAACATGAGTGTGTTGGACAAAACCCCATTCTTGCCTCAGACAGTTAGTCAGTGACTTGCTGTTTAGTTAGACAGTCAGAGTGACTTGCTGTTTAGTTAGGCAGTTAGTCACAGTGACTTACTGTTTGTATACGGCGGATAGTTACGATGACTTGCTGTTAAATGTTGGAATGATTATTGACCAATGACATACAAAATAACTGCTTTGAAACTGCTTTGTGTATGAATATGACTTGTGAGCATTGTTACTCTCTAATTAAGACACATGATGTTGAAGAAATGAACAGTTTAATAACCTGTTGATTACAAAGAGAGAATGTAACAACATGTATTATCATCTGTTTTTCAATGTATTGAGCTGCATTGTATATGTGATATTAAGCATTACATTGTTTGAGTCTAACTGGTGATCTTATGGGATCAGAGAAAAACAAGCCAACACCCTAGCTAGGGGTGGGATGATGGAAAAATACTGGACACGGTCTGCTCTTAAATCATGTGGGGGGAAAGTACCGTTAGGCAAGGGTACTTTCCACTTATATGTATGAGTCAGTGAACAAGCTTCTAGAAGCTACCAGAAGGGTGGAATTTTCCACTCGTGACTATGAGTCATGGAAACTTTGAGGAGACGCGGGGCTATATAAAGCTCGCCCAAGAAGCACAAAGGGCTCTTTCTTCGTGTATTTCATGGGGACACTCTGACTAGGATTCTATTTTTGCATTTTTTCCCCTTTTTCGGGACTTATGCTTTTTCTCGCCTTGGACTTAGATCCCTCGGCGGGATGGATCTTTCTTCTATCAATTGGACAACTCTAAAAAAGCTTAGCTTCAATAAGGTAACGAACTTAAGGAATAACATAAGTCATGCGTGTTTAGGAAAGAGAGAGCGTCTAGTCGATTGTCCAGTTATTTCTGGTTCTTCCCCAAATTTACCTTATTGCCAATTCGAACCCTGAGCGCTTCAGCAAATCATCAGTCTTGGAAAGATCAACTGAAATTCGTTTTAAGCATTTACTCACTTTGCACCATTTTATTATTAATTACTTACTGTTTATTTGTTCGCAATGTGGATGCGGTGACTCTATTTCTGCATTGTCCCTTTTGGTATCCCGCGACTGGTGGAATCGAATGTCAATTAATGGATGTCGCGTGAGCCCTTGTATTCATATCAAATCTCTTGAGAATTCTAATTAGATTCTATCTTTATCATTCTTATGATTTGATTCGCTCGCACCACTCACCCTTCGTATTGAGCGAACGGGCGGGACCCCCTCTGTGACATCGGGGCCCGTAACCATCAACGATTATATCAGTTAAAAAGTTTACTTCGGCTTAAACAGGTAAAAACAAATCCGTAGGGTCCTAATAAGGACTGTTAAACTTACTAGGTCAGTAACAAATGCAATAGATTCACAGAGGCGAAGCTGCCTTAAAAACGGAGTAGTCGCATCGCCAGCTCTCTGTGCGGTTACTCATCGGGGGCTGGGCGAGCGTGGGAGGACCGGATTGGCTCCGTAAATATAAGGCAGTTAGCAAACCTAGGTGAATTCGCCTCGCCGCTGGCTTAAGGAAAGGGCGCGGGGGGGAGTAACCCCCGCCCGCGGACCCGTTGAACGGAGAGCCGGCATAGGACTTTATCCCGATTAGTCCTGCGAGTAAGCGGAATCTGACAATACCCACAAGGTGTTTCTCCAACAATAAACCCTGGATCACACCGGACATTAAAGCTCTCCTGAAGGAGAAGAAGAGGGCTTTTGTGTCAGGCAACAAGGAGGAGCCAAAGAGAGTGCAGCGCCAGCTTCGAAGGAGGATTAGAGAGGGGAAAAGGTCCGACAGAAAGAGGATGGAGGAACATCCGCAGAAGAATAATGCCAGGGGTGTCTGGTGGGGCCTGAACACCATCTCAGATCACGGACAATTTAAGACCCAGTGAGCAAATGAGTTAAGCCAGTTTCTCAATCGGCTCAATCAGATTACTGCCTCCGCTCAGTACGTCCTGATGCAGCCTCATCCAAATCCTCCTGCGCCCCACAGTCTTCAATTCTCAGCCAAATCAGACAATCACCACGTCCACCTGCTCAGCCTTGTTCCTCACAACATCTCAGGTGAAGAACAAGCTGCGGAAGATAAAGGCAAGGAAGGCACTGGGTCCAGATGGCATTAGCTCCCAGCTCCTCAAATCCTGCGCAGACCAGCACTGTGGAATCGTCCAGCACATGTTAAACCTGAGCCTGAATCTGGGAGAGTCCCCTAACAGTGAAAAACATCCTGCCTGGTGCCGGTCCCGAAGACCCCCGCATCCGAAGGAGGTCAACAGCTTCAGACCAGTGGCGCTGACGTCTCATCTGATAAAGACCCTGCAGGGATTGGTTCTTGTTCACCTGCGCCCCCTGGTGAGCTCCTCAATGGACCCACTCCAGTTCTCATACCAGCCTGGCATCAGTGTGGATGTCCATCATCTACCTCCTCCACACTCCCACCTGGAGAAGGCGGGTAGCACTGTGAGCATCATATTCTTTGATTTCTCCAGTGCTTTCAACACCATCCCGCTCTATTGGGAGACAAGCGGGAGTGGCCCATTATCTCATCACATGGAACTCTGACTGTCTCACAAACCGGCCACATTACGTGAGAACGCAGGACTGTGTGTCTGACGTGATTCTCTGCAGCACGGGTGTGCCACAGGGAACTGTTCTGGCTGCCTTCCTGTTCACCCTCTCCACCTCAGACTACAAATACAACACCCCTACCTGTCACCTGCAGAAGATCTCTGATGACTCTGCGATTGTTGGCCTCATCATAGACGGAGACGATCGGGAGTACAGAGAACTTTCTCAGGGCTTTGTAGACTGCTGTCAAATCAATGCTGGTAAATGCTAAGAGCTGGTGGTGGATTTCTGCAAGCACTCTCCACATGAACCAGTGAATATCCACGAACAGACGTTGAGGGAGTCTCAACTTACAAGTATCTGGGTGTTCATCTGAACAATAAACTCTACTGGAGCGACAACACAGATGTTCTCTATAGGAAGGGTCAGAGCAGACTCTTCCTACTCAAGAGGCTGAGGTCCTTTGGGGTACAGTGGACACTCAGGAACTTTTAAGACTCTATGGTTGCATCAGTCATTTCTGATGGAGTGGTCTCCTGGGCAGGTAGCCTCTCAGACCGGGAGAAAAACAGGCTGGACAAACTGGTGAGGAGGTCCAGCTCTGACCCTTGCTGTTATATCCTCGCTGTACAAAGGAGAGATTTCACGCTTACCTCTGTACGATGGACATACATTAGGAGTGTGTCCTTACACTCCTATATGTTGAGAGATGTAATTGTGTATATACATGGGCATTTGCATATATAAATGGATATACTGTGTGTATTTGCGTAGGTTTGTTTTTTCAGAATGTTTGCTGCTCATGTGATACAATAAAGGGTACATTACTCCGCTGTCTCAGTGTGACCTATATCTGTGCTGCTGTAACACTGCAAATTTACCCGTTGTGGTACTAATAAAGGCCATCATTATCTTTACCTTTATCTTTAACATGCAAACTCCATACAGGAAGGCCGGAGCTGGAATCAATCCCACAACCCGTGCACTGTGAGGCAATCGTGCTAGCCAGTCAGCCACCGTGCTTAGATAATAATAATAATAATAATAATAATAATAATAATTTAAAAAAATATTCTGAATGTAACTACATTGTGCTTTCAAAACCCTAAAACGTTGGGTAAACCAGCCATATATCCTACAAATGCACTATACGGTCAGATAAAGCTTCAGTCACAGAAAGGATAGTCGACTGGATGTAGACCATAGCCTTGGCAGCGTCTTAAAACTCCTGGCTTTCATGATTAAAAGTGATTCGGAATCTTGCTAGATAGACTAATCCAAAGCAAAGCTTGTGGTAACCTCGGGCTTTTCGTGCATCTGAAAATGAGGTATGTTTGCTATTTCGGCTCGCGCGGCCTGGACCTCTGCTTTGAGGGTGGCAAAATCATTTGCCAGGGCAGTTATTTGCGTTATTATCAATACAATAAAATACAGTACAAATTTATTTATAGAGCGCATTTCACAACACATGTAGCTGTAACAAAGCGCTTACCATATGCCATTATATAAATTAGCAGGTAAATAGAACACAAATTAAAACACAATAACACATTTACAAAAGATGCCAGAATAATAGCGCCGAAGACGGCATCGCCTCTGTCCTGTGACGACACTGGCCTCTTGTAGTCTCCTTTGCCCATCTAGGCAGCTTGTAGCCTTGTGTTAGACCTGTTAGGGTTGTTGACAGCGCCGCCGTACTTATCCGCCATTTGCAAAAACTAAAAAATAGCCAAGATATCCAATCCTTTGAAGCCCAAAGTTGTTAAGACAAAAATTTGTGCATCTCAGTAACAAAATCAATGAAAATAAAATTGTAGTTTTAAAGCGTGAAATGTATCAAAGTCTGCAGGAGCACTGAAGCACACGTCCTCACTCCATTTTGGCTCCCATCATTCTCTCAGATGAAAAGATATTTTGACAAAATGTAACCAAATTAAAGCAAATTAAAAATGGACGACTTCCTTTCGAGTTAACAATTGGGTACCAGGAACTTTTTGGAGGTCGCGGGCTGTTACATGTAACTGCAACTTTTGCTTGAGCTTGATGACACGTACAAGCAAGGCTGATCATTAAATACATTTGGGAGGGGTGTTTTTGAGCTATTTTTTTTTATCGCAAAATAACCTGATATAATATTGATTCTGCTGCCAGGCCTGATGTTTTTGCAAATTTTCATGAGTTTTTGTGCAAATTTAGGACCTCAAAAGTAGTTTATTTGGCAAAGGGAGTGTTGCTATAGCAACAGCTTTGGGCGACAATTCACTTACTTTTTGGTGCAGCATCAAAAAAGCCAAACACTCTTCCGACCAAATATGAGGTATATCGTTTGCCCCCTTTGGTGACCCTAGACTCAATCAATCAATCAAATTTTATTTATAGAGCACTTTTCATACATAAAATGCAGCTCAAAGTGCTGCACAATAAAAACATCCAAAATACAACAAAAAACTAAAACCCATTCCACCCACTCAACATAAACACAAGACACATCCACATACACGCCTGAACTCGCATACACACAGAACACTCGCATTCACACAACTTAATAAACCATCTTAGTAGAAAAACAGAAAGACATGGCAAGGCACAGAGAAACCATATGAGAAAATGTACCCAGGGTAGGTCATCCGCATTGAGAGGGATGACGGCCCACGGCCACAAGGAGCTCCGCCAACACACAGACCCCTGGCCCAGACTGACCGGGGTAGACCCCACACATAATGCAGAGGGCCCCGGTCCGCCGGGCCTAAGGAGCCTCCGGGATGAAACCCCCTGTAAGAAGGCCAGCCACACCTCCCAGCGCGGAGGCCCCCCCTGAGGAAACACTGGAGCTAAAATATATAAAAGAAAATGATAATTCTAAAAGAAAAAGAAGCTAAAAATTAAAAGACAATAATATAAAAAGACGAAGCTAAAATATATAAGAAAAATTATGATACTAAAAGACATAGAAGAAGCTAAAAATTAAAAGACAATAATATAAAACGACGGAGCTAAAATATATAAGAAAATGATAAAAAATTATGATACTAAAAGACAAAGAAGCTAAAAAAAAAAAAAAAAATTAAAGACAATGATAATAGATAAAATGACAGTCCTAAATTAAAAGACTAAGATAAATTATTTAAAAGCCAAACTAAAAAGGTGAGTCTTGAGCCTCCTTTTAAAAATATCAACAGTCTCTGCGGACCTGATGTCCTCCGGCAGGCTATTCCATAGACGAGGACCAGAATGGCTGAATGCAGCCTCGCCATGTGTTCCAGTCCTCACCCTAGGAATAATTAACAGGCCGGTGCCAGAGGACCTCAGGGTCCGCGAGGGTTGATACGAGAAAAGAAGGTCAAATAAATATGATGGCCCACGACCGTTAAGGCATTTAAAAACTAATAGAAGCACCTTAAAATCAATCCTGAAACACACGGGGAGCCAATGCAGCGATTTTAAAACTGGTGTAATATGTGCCCGCCCTCTGGTCCTCGTCAGCACCCGTGCGGCTGAATTCTGAAATAGTTGTAGACTAGAAATACTCTTTTTGGGAAGACCAGAGAGCAGGGCATTACAGTAATCTAGGCGGCAGGAAATAAAAGCATGCATCAGCACCTCCGTGTTAGCCTGAGAGAGAAACGGGCGGACTCTGGCTATATTCTTAAGGTGATAAAAACCAATCTTGGCTACATTTTTAATATGAGGAATAAAACTGACCTCAGAGTCAAAAATGACGCCCAGGTTCTTCACAAATTGTGATGATTTATAATCTTGTAGTTTTGGTAAAAGTTTTTCTCTCTGACCTTCAGGACCGAAAACTAAAACCTCTGTTTTGTCCTGATTGAGCTGTAGGAAATTCTCTGCCATCCATGACTTAATATCTAAAATGCAATTTAAAAGGGTATCGATAGGCTTTGTGTCATCCGGAGACACGGCAATATACAGCTGTGTGTCATCAGCGTAGCTGTGGAAGCTGATGCCGTGTCTCCTAATGACATCCCCAAGAGGAAGCATGTACAGATTAAAAAGTATTGGGCCTAAAATTGAACCTTGGGGGACCCCACATTTAATTTCATGGGTTTTGGAGGAACAGGTATCCATACTTACAAAGAAACGTCTGTCTGTGAGATAGGAATAAAACCAGTTAAAAGCAGTACCAGAGATGCCCACTAGGTTTTTAAGTCTATTCTACTCTGTCAAACGCGGCACTTAAATCCAGTAGCACCAAAACTGTGAGTTTTTTTGCATCTGCAAAACACCTGAAATCATTTAAAATTCTTAAAAGAGCTGTCTCTGTACTGTGGTTCATTCTAAAACCAGATTGAAATTTCTCTAAAACATTATTTGTATTTAAAAAATAATTTAACTGTAGAAAAACAATTTTCTCTAAAATCTTACTTAAAAACGGTAAGTTGGATACAGGTCTGTAATTATTTAAAACACTGAGGTCTGAATTGCTCTTCTTCAGAAGGGGCTTCACCACCGCTATTTTAAACGCAGTGGGGAAGACACCCGTCTGAAGAGAGCAATTAACTATATTTAAAATCTGTTCCTCAAAAAATCCATAAAAAGCTTTTAAAAGTGATGTGGGAATTGGATCTAAAAGGCAGGTTGTTTGATTTACCTGGGAGAAAACTCGACCAAGTGTCCTTGCATCAACCAGGGCAAAACTTTCCAGTGTTTCCTCTGGTAAAAATGACTGTCCAGCGTTAATAGAAGTTACATTTTGATGAGCTAAAAGACTGGATCTTATGTCATCGATTTTACTTCTGAAGTGGTCTGCAAAGTCCTCACAGAGAGTGTCTGTCGCTGTCTGTGAGGACTTTTTAAGATCAGAGCTGGTTAAAAGATCGAAGGTGGAGAAGAGATACCTAGGGTTGTTTTCATTAATTGTAATGAGATTTGAGAAGTAAGACATTCTTGCCAGTTTGACTGTTTTATTGTAGGATTTGAGTTGTTGACATAATATTTGGTAATGAACTGTAAGGTTGCTCTTTCGCCACCTCCTTTCTGCACTCCTGCATTTTCTTTTTGATTCCTTAGTTAAATAATTTCTCCACGGGGGTATCATCTTGATTTTTATGTTTTTTGTTAAAAGTGGAGCAACGGAGTCTAATGTTGATTTTAAAACCCTGTTAAAATTATCAACAATAAAATCACAAGGTGCAGGTAAAATGTCAGCAGGAGTGCTCTTTAAAATCTCAATAAAATTTGCAGCCACCTCAGAAGTTAGGTAGCGTTTTCTCACTGTTCTCACCGGGGCTGTTTCTTGATTAAAACTGGCGATGTTAAAATATACACAGTAATGGTCTGACACAGCCAGGTCAACAACAGAGGACACACCAACGGACAGGCCGTAGGTTATGACCAGGACCAGGGTGTGTCCTCTGTTGTGAGTTGGCTGTGCGACATGCTGTTTAAAATCAAAATAGTTTAAAAGGTTTAAAAATTCTCTGGACAGTGGGTCCGAGATATTGTCAACGTGCACATTAAAATCGCCAGTTATTAAAATTCTGTTATAAGTGGAATGTAAAATCGATAAGAACTCTGAAAACTCACTAATAAAAGAAGTAGAGTGATGAGGAGGTCTATAAAGTGTGACGCAGAGAATGGAGGGACTGCTAAAAACAAAGGTATGGTGTTCAAAAGATAAATACCTGTTAAAAATAGTTTCCTTTTAAATAAGAGAAGTTTTTATAATTGACGCAGTCCCGCCTCCTCTTTTACAGTCTCTGGTCGAAAATAAAAAATTAAAATTTGGTGGGCAAGCCTCGGTGAGAGCAACTGGAGCATCTGTACCTAGCCATGTCTCAGATAAAAGAATACCTTCAAGGTTGTTGTCTAAAATAAGGTCGTTTATGATAAAAGTTTTGTTTAAAAGGGAGCGCACGTTCAGCACAGCCAGGTTAATGTTTGTGCTGGACGTGCGCTCATGGTCACATGGATTTGAAATGTTAACATATAAAAATTGTCACTGTTAAAACCACTTTGTTTGTGTGTGGGAGGGAAGCGTCTGCGAGTGATGGTTTGAATTGAGAACATGTCCGACGTGAGTGGTAATGATAGTGGGGGCTTGTTGGGAGTGCTATTGAAAGAAACTAAGATAACCTCAAGCCGATCGCCGGCACTCGGCATATATTATGGAGGTGGGAACAACAGGATCAGGTGATGTTGTGGATGCGCGATTGGAATGAAAGGGTACTGTCGAGGATGAGCCCAAGGTGGTGTCAATGGATAGTGAAAAACTGTCAACTTCAGATAGGGTGGATTTGCTGCCAAAAAGAAGTAGTTCAGTTTTATTGATATTTAATTTTTTTAGTGGTAAACCAGAATTTTAGGAGCGAGTGGGGAATTTGGTTTGCAGGAGAGGTAGAGCTGGGTGTCATCCGCGAAGCAATGAAAATGAATGTTAAATTTGCAAAGGATCTGGCCAAGGGGGAGGAGGTAAGTGATGAAGGGGAGGGATCCCAGGACAGAGCCCTGAGTCACACCAGATGGGGAGAAAATAGGATTTGAAGGACCTGAGCTGAATAAAATAGATGCGGCCTGTAAGGTAAGAGCGAAACCAGTGAAGAGGGGTGTGGGTGATGCCAATGGAGGACATTCTACTAAAGAGGATGGGGTGGAAAATGGTGTCAAAGGCCGCCCTCAAATTCAGGGGACTAGGATTAGGGTATGATCACTTTAGCCAGAAAGTGGCGCTACCACTCCAATGAAAAATATATGCGTAGATGTCTTTAAGGGTGGACTATAATTAAACTGAGCCTTAACTACAGCTGCAAGCAGCTATAAATGGCAAGGTTAGGGTACTGGCATGTTGGGATACTTTTTTTTGGAATTTATTCATTTTTTTAAATTAAGTACATCAGATTCAGATTCAGATTCAGATATACTTTATTGTCATTCTTGTACACATGTATACAGAATGAAATGTCGATACATCTGACCCGCACAGGTTCCATAAATATACAGATAAAATATGTAGTATTGAGTTGGAATATAGAAAAGGGATTTTATGTACAACAGTGCAAAAAAATAGAAAGTTTGTAGAGTGAAACACGCAAGTGGGGGGGTAACAGCTGGGTAGGCTTGCTATGTGTGTGATTGACCGTTTAACAGTCTAATGGCTAGGGGGACAAAGCTGTTGCAGAACCTGGTGGTCCTGCACCGCACACTGCAGTACCTCTTCCCAGAGGCTAGCAGAGTGAACAGTCCATGATGGGGGTGAGAGGGGTCCCTAATGATGTTTTTGGCTCGGGATAGGCAGCGCTTCTGGCCAATGTCCTGAATGGAGGGGAGAGAAGTCCCGATGATTTTCTCTGCTGTCCTCACCACCCTCCTCACACTACTCCAGTCGGAGGCACTGCAGCCTCCACACCACACAGAGATACAGTTAGTCAGGATGCTCTCTATGGTGCTTCTGTAGAATGTGATGAGGGTGGGTGGGGGCAGGTGGGCTCTCCTCATCCTCCGCAGGAAGTACAGGCGCTGCTGTGCCCTCTTCACCAGTGATGCAGTGTTCACAGACCAGGTGAGTTTGTCTGTGATGTGCACCCCTAGGAACTTGGTGCTGCTGACCACCTCCACAGCCTTGTTGTTGATGAGAAGTGGGGCATGGTTGGGCTGGTTTTTCCTGAAGTCGACAATGATCTCTTTAGTTTTGTCAACATTCAGGACCAGGCTGTTGACTCTGCACCAGCCCACCAACTGCTCCACCTCCTCTCTGTAGGCCAGGTCGTTGTCGTCCCTGATGAGGCCCACCACTGTTGTGTCGTCCGCAAACTTCACAATGTGGTTTGTGGCTGACCTAGGGACGCAGTCGTGTGTCATCAGGGTGAACAGCAGGGGGCTCAGGACACAACCTTGGGGGGAGCCCGTGCTGAGGGTGATGACATTGGAGGTGTTCTGACCAAGCCGCACTGACTGGGGTCTGTCAGTGAGGAAGTCCAGCAGCCAGTTCCGCAGGGGGGTGTTGAAGCCCAGAAGTCTCAGTTTGTCTACCAGGTGTTGTGGGATGATGGTGTTGAATGCTGAACTGAAGTCCAGGAACAGCATCCGCACATGGGTGTTCTTCTCCTCTAAGTGTGTCAGGCTCAGGTGAAGAGCAGAGGAGATGGCATCCCCGGTGGAGCGGTTTGTCCGGTAGGCAAACTGAAAGGGGTCAAGTGAGGAGGGGAGACTGGAGGTGATGTGCTCCTTAACCAGCCTCTCAAAGCACTTCATTAAGGCAGGAGTCAGTGCAACGGGCCGGTAGTCGTTCAATGATGAGATCTGGGGTTTCTTTGGCACTGGGATGATGGTGGCAATCTTGAAGCATGATGGTACCGTGGCTTGGTCTAGCGAGGTGTTGAAAATGTCTGTTAGGACACAAGCCAGCTGATCGGCGCACTCCCTAAGGACCCGCCCTGGAATGTTGTCAGGGCCTGGAGCCTTCCGTGTGTTGACCCTTTTCAGGGTCTTCCTCACGTCAGTTGAGTCCAGGAGGAGTGCTCTTTCGTCCTGATGTGGAACCGCTTTCACTGCAGGGGTGCCATTTTGTGCCTCAAACCTCCCAAAGAAGTTGTTGAGGTCATTCAGGAAGTCCATGCCAGTGTCCCCCACTGGGGGGGTGGTTGGCTTGTAGCTGGTGATGGCCTGAATGCCTTTCCACATATCCCTGGTGTTGGTTGTGCTGAGGAAAAAGTCCTGGATTTTTTGACTGTGAGATCGCTTTGCTAGTCTGATAGCACGGTTCAGGTTGGCCCTCGCTGATCTCAGTGCCTCCTCATCACCAGATTTAAAGGCAAGGTTCCGTGCCTTTAGCAATTTGCGTATCTCAGCAGTCATCCAGGGCTTCTGATTGGCACGGCTGCAGATGGTTTTGGTGTTGCTGACGTCCTCTGCGCATTTACTGATGTAGGCTGACACAGACATGGCATACTCATCTATGTTTATTTTGTTGTTGTAGGTGGCAGCCGATTTAAACATGTCCCAGTCTGTGCATTCAAAGCAGTCCTGTAGTGCCTCCATTGCCCCCTCAGTCCACACCCTCACCTGCTTCACTGTAGGTTTTTCTCTGGTCAGCAGGGGCTTGTATGCAGGAATTAGCATAACAGAAAGGTGGTCTGATGAGCCAAGGTGGGGGCGGGGGGCTGCTCTGTATGCTCCTTTGATATTTGTGTAGGCCAAGTCCAATGTGTTCCTTCCTCTTGTAGCAAAGTCCACATGCTGGTAGAAATGCGGAAGAACTGTTTTCATGTTGGCCTAGTTAAAGTCTCCAGCAACAATGAAAATGCCTCCAGTGTAAGCATGCTGCAGTTCACTCACAGTTCGGTGGAGAACGTCCATTGCCTCCTTTGTATTAGCGCTGGGGGGCACGTACACAGCAGTAACGATAGTAGCGGTAAACTCCCTGGGGAGGTAGAAGGGTCTGCAGATCACCGTCAAAAGCTCAATGTCCCTTGAGCAGTGATTCGAGATTATCCTAGCATTTTTACACCAGTTGTTATTGGTATAAATGCATAGTCCGCCTCCTCTGTTCTTACCGGTGAGTTCGCCGCTCCTGTCAGCACGGAATGCAGTTAGCCCCCCAATGCTAACAGCGTCAGCCGGGATTGATGAGTTTAACCATGTCTCCGTCAGAATTATAGCGCAGCAGTTCGTCATCTCGCGGTTCGATGTTAGCTCCAGTTGTAGATGGTCCAGTTTATTGTCCAGAGAGCGAACGTTGGAGAGAAAAATGGATGGGAGAGGCGTTTTGAAGGGTTTAGCCTTTAGCCTAGCTGTTAGGCCAGCCCAACAACCCCGCTTCCTCCTCCGGTCACATCGCCTACGCTTGCCTCTCTGCTCCGCTGCTCCGTAGGCCGCTGGGTCTTGTCGGCGTAGCACTCCGAGGCTATGTAAACACTCCAGAGTGGTCGTAGCAACGGGCACTTGATTTCTGGATGATCGCATATCCTGCAAAAACCTGCGATCATATGCTAATCTGCGGTTTGAGTTGACTGTGTCCGCCATCAAAAACTGAGTCGAAGACTGAGCATTTTGACCAAGATGTCAAAACTGTAGCGAGCCGATGTAGCCGCCGCCGAACAGTACATCAAAAGTCTTTTGATAAAATATGACATATTTAAAAGGCCAAAATGGGGCAAAATTTGAAAGGAAATTAAAAATGGGCAACTTACTTTTGAGGTTAGATGAGTGCTTCAGAAACTTTTATTTTCTTGGGCTGTTACATGTGCCTCCAACTAACAATTTCCACAAAATACATCGGGACGTCGCAGAGGTCACTGCTCAGGCACTAATAATAAAAAGTGTTTTATTTTGAGCAGTGATTGAGTAAAATACAGTAATCAGGAATAAAAAAATAAAGTAATTAAACGGATGTATATTTACAGTATTATACTATAAATTACAGATGGAGTAACTGTAGTAAATTGCTGTACGTTACTGGATCACTGCTGCCAGTACTGTATTTTTACAGTGCACCCTAAAATGCATCAACAAATGAAATTAAGTGTTTAAACGTTTACCCCAGGCATTATGACTCGCTCGACATCCTTCATTATCTCTTCATAGTTCTCTGGTTCCAGCGGTGCCTCAGTCGGGATTAAGGATTTAAGATAACCTGGCTCTACATCAGGAAAGACTGGTCGCTGCTCCAGGTTCTCCAAATAGTCGGCTACAAAGTCAACCATCTCCTTTCCTCGACGCCGGAACTCTTCTCCATCCATGGTACGTACTGTTTGGTGAACACAACAGAAAATTCCCAAAGCATTTTTTATTTGACAAATATAGAACAGAATAAACCAAGATGGCGCAGACACGAGTGGTCGCCTCTGTGTTGCGCACTCTCGTGTCGTTGTAAGAGCCATTTGTTGTTAATTTTAAGATAAAGATTTAAACCTCCCACCACTTGAGGGCGGTGAGGTGTCAATTAGACACAGGTCTATTTAACCAATGGGATAATGAGACCCAGGTGTTGCTATTGGGAAAGCAAAAAGTTTTTGACGTGGCATGACGTGAGGTGATTTGTTGTGAAAGTGGACCAAGATAGACTTTAGTTTGGAAATGGTAGAAAGGACATGCGTCAAAACAAGCCAGTAGCAACCATAGTGACCGTTTATTGATTGGCAATAGGGTCACTAAAATCGTCTTTGTTTTTGACATTTCTAACTCAGAGTGAAATACCCAAAGCAATAAACAATGAGACACTGGCTGACAATCTGAACATGTTATACTGTATATGTTAAAAGGAAAACTACACAAATCCACTGAGGACGTCATCAATACTGCTCTGCATGTTATGCTGGGCCACCAGGAATAAAAGCAGATATATGCCAGGATGTTCTTTGTGGACCAGACATCCTCATGAACAAACTCCCCGCACTCACACACACCTGGATTAAGGACTTTTTGACCAACAGATCCCAGGCTGTGACACTCGTCCCCGACATATCTGAGCGCTGGTTCCACTCTGGGATGCCTGCTGAGCCCTCTCCTGTCTGCTCTCTACACCGATGACTGCAGACCCCGCGGAAACAACATCGTCAAATTTGCTGACGATACAACAGTGGTCGATCTGATCTCAAAAGGAGACGAGACAGTTTACAGGGAGGTCGTCCAGAGACTAACAGCTTGGTGTGAGGACAAATAATTACAGCTAAACACTGCAAAAACCAAGGATATCGTCGTCAACTTCAAGAGGAACAAGACTGTACCGTACCCACTCTACATCAAAGGCGAGTGTGTGAAGAGGGCCCACACATTTAAGTTCCTCTGAGTACAGATCTTTGATGACTTTTCCTGGACACACAACACAACAATAGTGATAAAGAAGGTCCATCGGCTTCTACACTTCCTGAGGGTACTCAAGAAATACAACCTGGACAGCAAGCTGCTGCTGGCCTTCTACCACTCATCCATTGAGAGCCTTCTGACATACTGTGTCTCCACCTGATAGCTGTACTAAGGCAGACTGAGTGAGGCTCCAGAGGACAGTCAAAACAGCGGAGAGGATTATTGGCTACCCTCTCCCCTCTGTGTCAGATAACTACACCACCCGGTGCTTCAGCAGAGCTCACAAGATCATCAAGGAGAATAGTCACCTGAGCTCATACTTCTTCCACTTGCTGCCCTCTGGCAGGCGCTACAGGTGCATCAAAACAAAGACTGAAAAACAGTTTCTTCCCGAGAGCCATCTCCATGCTGAACTCTCACACACCCATACCATGTAGGACTGCAACATAATGTGTTTTGTTCATTTTACGTCATATTTATCTATCATTTAATTATTTAATCTTTAATTAATTGATATATTTAATTCGATTATTTGTTATATTGCACAGGAGAGGGGAGCTCTCCAATCTCGTTGTACACAATGACAATAAAGGGCATTCTGATTCTGATACATACACCCATCGCCACCAACACTAGCCACCAACACTAGCCACCAACTCTAGCCACTACCACAATTTCGAGATCCACAAACAGGATGTGAGACGGATCTTGAAGCAGCAGAAAATCAAGTAGGCTGCTGGGTTGGATGGCGTGTCGACCTCTTACCTTAAAGTCAAATTGACCAGCTGGCTCCAGTCTTCACTCAGACCATCAACAGATCCCTCGAGCTGCGCAAGGTCCCATCCTGCCTATCTACCATCATCCCAGTCCCCAAAAAACCTTCAACATTAGAACCAAATGACTACAGGCCTGTAGGTCTGACATCTGTGTTTATGAAGTTCTTCGAATGCCTTGGGCTGTACCACCTAAAGAATGTCACCGGACCCCTACAGGACCTCCTGCTGGAGCCTATCACAGCTATCTTCGAGCCGTCGGCGAGGACACCCTGAACTGGTTGCCAGAGTGTCCAATCAACGTGCCATGCATGTTTTTGGAATGTGGGAGGAAACCGGAGTACCCGGAGGAAACCCATGCAGGCACGGGGAGAACATGCAAACTATATATATATATATGCATGGAGTATTTACTTACAAGTTGCCAGCATAGGGCTAGCATGTCATGATAAAGAGCGTATATGCTTGGAAATTGCCATAGAACTGTTGAAACATTTAAATAAACAAAATCTATGCAGCGCTCCAATTTTTAACTCAAATATACTAACTATAGCATTGGACAATACAATATAAACTTACTTATTTGGTGTCTTTTACAACAGCTGGAGCTGCAACAAAGCGTTTTCTACATGGTGTAATATAAATTAGCAGGAAATTAGAAGACAAATTAAAACACAAAAAACACATATACAGTAGCTACCAGAAGAACAGCAACAGTCTCATCTTGAGCCAAAAGCGAAAGAAAAATGTTTCTTCAAATGAGTTTTAAAAGTGAACAGGGAGGGTGCTTGCCGAACATTCAATTAGAGGTCATTTCATAGGGAAGAGCCAACAACAGAAAAGCCATGATGACAGTCTGCGCTTAGTCCTCGGCACCTCCAACAGCATTTGGTCCGCAGACCAATGTAGCAGGCAGTTGCGTAGGGGTTGAGGAGCTCAGAGAGGTACACTGGGGCGTGGCCATTGAAAGATTTGAAGACAAACAGAAATATCTTAAAGAGAACAAAATATCTAAAAGTGCACATGCTGTTCTAATCTTTCTTGGATGAACACAAGGTCATGGAGTTTTTCCTGTCAGGTTTCAAGAAAATGCAAAGTACAGAGTCAGTCGTGCTACGAGTTTTGAATGAATTCTTCCGAGAGCCATCTCTATTCTGAACTCTCACACACACACGAGACCACCCTTACCTTGCAGAACAGCATCGTGATGTGTTTTTATATACCCTTCAGTATTATTTTCCATTGCACTCTCTTATTTATCTAATTTATATATTTGTCTGTATTATTGTTGTATTGCACTGGAGAGGGGAGCTCTCTAATCTCGTTGCACTCTTGAGTACAATGACAATAAAGGAATTTCTAATTCTAATTCTAATTCTAATAACCTCCAGGCAAATGACACTGAAGACTATGTGTGTCTTGTCTTGTTAGATCCAACTGCAACATTTGACACAGTGGACCACAGTATTCTTCTAGCTCGTTCACGGCACCGGGTGGCCAGTAGTGGTAGCACACTGGAATGGCTTGAATCCTATTTCACTGCCAGGACCTTTTGTGTTGACCTAAGATGCTCTGAGTCCCGCACTGCCCTTTTGTCGTATGCTGTTCCATAAGGTTCTGTTTTGGGGCCCTTGCTGTTTTAATTATGCTTCCTGCAAGGTTCCATCTTTCAAAAACATGGAATTTCCTTCCATTGCTATGCAGATGAAAGTCAGATCTATGTCCCTCTCAGCAAAAAAGACACTTTCTTCTTGAGACCACTTCTGCCTGACAAGAGGAAATCAAAATCTGGATGTCACTTAATTTGTCGTTCGGTCTCTGTGGCCCTTCTACTTTCCTGTTGACCTTGGCCCCCTGGTATCTTATCTAAAGCCAACCGTCTCAAACTTGGGTTTTACACAGGACTGGCTTAATATGCCATACCACATCCTCCAAAGATGACAAGATCACCACCAATCCATCTCTGCGTAACAAGGAAAGTGGACAGAGGGGGTCAAGTGAGTGTTTGAAACAAGAAACCTTAGCTGTAGCAACCTTGTCTATAAGAAACTGCACATTTCAGGGGCCAAGTCTGTGCAAATTGTCTGATGGGGTTTAAGTGCAGATGCGATAGTTTTAAATGTGGTAATGTGGATTTGTCTGAATAAGACTGGACAAGTATTTCCTTTTGGACTCTTTCACTCGTTCACCTTGCTTTGGTAGAATGAGTACTATTTTAACATGTTATACATATAATAATACCATATGGCCTCACAGTGAGGGACAGCATCAGGCGTGGGTTCAATCCCGGCTCCGGCCATCCTGTGTGGAGTTTGCATGTTCTCCCCGTGCGTGTGTGGGTTTTCTCCGGGTACTCCGGTTTCCTCCCACATTCCAAAAACATGCATGGCAGGCCGATTGAACACTCTAAATTGCCCCTAGGTATGAGTGTGAGTGCGGATGGTTGTTTGTCTCTCTGTGCCCTGCAATTGGCTGGCAACCAGTTTATTAGGGTGTCCCCCGCCTACTGCCCAAAGATAGCTGGGATAGGCTCCAGTACCCCCCCGCGACCCTAGTGAGGAGAAGCGGTACAGAAGATGGATGGATGGATGGATAATTTTTTTCTTTTTTACAATTATGCCAATTTTGTAATCGTGGAGTGTAATAATCGTAATCATAATTGAATTTCGATTAATTGCACAACCCTAGTGTGAGCTGCATTTTTTTTTTTATTAATACATGCAAGTTGGTACCCAATGCCGCTTCTCTATTAGCCCCACAACACACCACATAGCTTACATTGCTATACCATTATAAAAGATGCGGGGCGGCATGGGGATCAGTTTAGCTGTACAAGCTTGCACAGTTGCAGCATGTGAGGTTCTGCCGTAACATTTCACTAGAGGCGAGTCTCCCAAAAATACAGTATATGCACTACACAAATTTTGTATATTACATCAACATTGAACCAAATTCACAATGTTATATGTACCATGGATGAATTAGTCCAATGGTAAGTTCACGAGTGGCACCCAAAAGTCGGCGTCTACACTCAATCATTCTGAATGGGGAGCTCAGTTTAAATCACTTGGCCACCTTGCTAAGATAGCGGCTCATTGTCTTCACTGCCGTACCTGAAGCCCTCCGTTGTTTGTCTAGTGCTGCCCCAACCCTGAGGCGGGAGCCTCACCTGCCCGGCCGAGGGAGCAGCGACACTCCACTTTGTGGCTGCAGACCTCCCATTCATTGAATGAGACCCGGCGAGCGGTGCGTGCGCAAATCAAAATGTTTACCATTTATTATCAAAAATTCAACCTTCAGCACATGTGAAAATGTAAATATGGGTTAGTCTTGTGGTAAAATATTAATTTGTTCTATATTTTATGACAGTGGTGACAGTCGGCAGGAAATGGGCGCGTGCAGTGGGGTTCCTTGCTGTGTCCCTGTTTATCAGATGAAAATGACGACTTTATAAAAGGGTGCAAATGGTTGCAAAAGACATTCATTTACTGTCTGCAAACATCTTTGCAACCTTTTGCAACCTCTTACGAACCCTGACGAAAATACCAATTTGCAAGCATTCGCCAATCAGTGAGATACCATTTTAAGATATATTCTTTCTTATTCTTTTCTGTTTAGTTATTGACATTTAATTGATTTTCAAGTTAGTTAATTTGTTGATCAGCATTAATAAAGGCAATTCTGATATTGTGGTTGTATTTGCAGTCACGTACTAATGAAACTCATACTGTGAGGAGGGACGTAGCTATGGAACAATACACACGCATATATATATATATATATATATATATATATATATATATATATATACACACATATATATATATATACACACGCATATATATATACATATATATATATGTATATATATGTATATATATATATATATATGTATATATATATATATATGTGTGTGTGTATATATATATATATATACACACACATATATATATATACATATATATACACACACATATATATATACATATATATATACACATATATATATATACATATATATATACATATATATATATGTGTGTGTGTATATATATATATACACACATATATATATATATATACATATATATACACATATATATATACATATATATATACATATATATATATGTATATATATATATATATACATATATATATATTTATATGTATTTGTAAGACACATTTTTTTTCTTTCAGTTCCTGTATCAGACTGGTCAACATTTTCAAAATGTATTACATGAAGAGACAATCTGTCTTTAGGGATGTCCAATTTAATAAAGGATCTCAGTCACACTTTTCACCTCAACTACAATTACAATGACTATCGTGGGTCTGTAATGTGTCTGTTATTATGGTCACCTTAAAAGGATGTAAAAATACATAATTTGTCCATATTTTTTATAACACAAGCATGTAATAGCAAATGAAAAATACACTATGCTGTACACAAATGCTTTATTGTGCAACAAGTGTACTTCCCCCTTTCTCCATTTGAGAGGCCATTATCCTTACACTAATCTGAAATAGGATTACAAACGCGTGTACGCGTGGGTGTGTGTGTGTGTGCGTGCGCGTGCATGAGTTTTTGTGTGCATGGCGTGTGTATGCAGAGTGTGTGTGCGCATGTACTCACATTTCCAGCCCCAAGAGCACCAAAAGTGGTATATTGTGGATCCCTTCCTCGCCTTTTGTTGTTCTAAAAAAGACAAATGTACAGTTTGACGTGAGTGTGTATGAGTAGATGTGTGGGTGTACACAGGGCATGACACATTCTCTTCTTTTATCTCGTGTCTATCCACTCCCACCTCACCAACCCGCTGTGGGCTAGCCAATAGGCGGAGGGCTCCTATGTAAAGAAAAAAAAAAAAAAAGAAAAAAGCACAAGCAGCTCCTGGAGCAGTCGCCATAGATGACCTTTAACAGACATCCTTAGTGCACATTCAACCATGCATACTGAGCAAACAGATTAAAAAGGAATTACATAAAACAATGTTACTAGCAGATAATGACGTATGTCGTATGACGTATTTTATGTGTCCTTGAGAGGAATATGAAAATAATTTTTTCAATGTTTGACGCAATCATTGGACTATTTTGAACTTTATGGGCAATGTTCCAGTAAAGTTAACCTTTATTTATGTGAGGAGTTTGCTAAAGCTTTGGAAGAATCTGGTCATGAGCCCCATCCTACACCTATGTGAGGTTATATCATAGCTTGGGCTTGCATGGCTTGGGCCCAATACCAATACAACCCCATACATCTCGTCCTGTCCCTTCCGCCTTGAAATGAGTGTTCACAAGAACCAAGACGTGTCCCAATTCTCCGAAAACTTAGGGTCACAAACAAGCGACGTATGGCTGACAGCACGGAAACAAATCCCAACCTCTCTCGATTCTATACATGCCACCTTGGGCGGTGTCATGGCTCAGTGTTAAAGTGGTCGTTCAATAGGTTCAATCCCTGCCATTGTGACCATATCGACGTTTCCTTCAGCAAGAAACTGAAACTACAAATGTTCCTGATGGTAAGTCATCAGTGGGTAGATGAGGTAATAGTGTGAACTACTTTGAGTACCATAGGTAGAAAAGTGCTATACAAGTGACAGCCCATTTACCTCGGCACAAAATATAATGGCTGTAGAAAAGATGACATTAACAAAAAAGAAGTGGGAAACACATAAATGTAAGTAATGTATTTGTGTTTCATTGGAGTGACACTGTTCTATACTTTGCTGTAATTACGTGTTTTGAGTTGTGGGTTAAAATGCTCTTGGTAGAACTGGCTGTGGGACCAAACAACAATGGTAGAAGCCAGGTCGTACAGTGCTGCTTCTGAGTGTGACAAATTGATTTTTATACCAAAAATTTTATCAGAGATATGTTGGTTCTTGTAATAAGCATTGTTTTAAGAGTTGTTGCTTACACTCGGTCGGGGCTAATAGCATCAAGGCTAGGCTGCAACTGAATTGGTTGGCATCCGATTTTCATTGTTACGTTGTGTAATCAATAACTTAACGTAATTATTATTCGGAAGTCCGTTGACGGTTGTCACTGAACCCAAGAAGCATAACTTCGGCTAATGCAAAAACGTACCACGATAACCAACGGCTCATCGAACACATTTTTTTTCTCCACAGGGGCTCTCGAGGAAATCAAAAGGATCATCAGGTTCCGGATGGACTAAGATAATAATTTTCTGAAATTGAAGTTTTGTTCAAAGAGAATGTTGGCAGAGTGGTACTACACAGCAGTAGTATCGCGTCCAACTACTTTCAGGATCAGCAAACCAGAATTTCTGTATTGACAGAGGAATAACTGCACACAACCTGTCTCGTCTGACAGTGTGGAAGAAGTGAAGATTTTATTCTGAGGCTACAAAGGATGAAAGGGGCGGCACATCATAAGCATGCATGTGAAAAAGTATTACATCATAAACATATACATAGTAAGGACTTTGAGAGCACATCTTTAACACCCCCACTTGCTCTCACGTTATTTTGACCACTCTAAACATTGGGAAAAAGCTTGTATTTGAACATACCTGTTAGTTCCCAAATATGAACTTGGCAAATGTATTCAACTTAACTTTTGTTGCTGGTTTTGTCAAAACATCTGCCACCATGTGGTCGGTTGGACAGTACTCCAAACTTATTTTCCCATCATTAACAGTTGACCTGATAAAGTGGTACTTTATGTCAACATGTTTGCACCTTTGCCTTTTTACTGGGTTTTTCGCCAGTGCTATGGTGCCTTGATTATCCTCAAAGATAATTGGTCGCTCATATTGATATTTGTCAATATGGCCCAACAACTGTACTATGTACAAACATTCTTGCATTGTGGCAGCTAGAGCCATATACTCGGCCTCACATGTGGACAATGCAACGGTAGGTTGTTTCTTCGTCTTCCATGAAACAACAGGACCATTTTTGTTCAAGCTAATACAGTAACCTGTTGTGCTTCGTCTATCACTTGTGTCAGCTGCCCAATCAGCATCACTGTATGCTTGTAATCCAAGTTTGTCATCACATTTAGTGAAGCAAAGTTCCTTGCCAGTTGTACCCTTTAAGTACCTTAAGACGTGTTTTACTGTAGACCATTGTTCTTCTGTTGGCGTAGCTAAATATTGGGATAACTTACTCACAACAAAACTCAAATCAGGTCTTGTGCACGTAGTTAAATAAATTAAGCTACCCACAGCCTCTCTGTACTTTTTGACATAACAGATCTCTTCTGTGTTCCCAGTGTAGTCAAGTTTCTGTTCACATGGTGTCATTCTTGGTTTACAGTCGTGCATGTTGAATCTTTCCAGTAGTTTTTCAACATATTTTCCCTGTGTCATTTTGTTCAAAATCAATACCTAGGTAGTGTTTCAGCTTTCCTAAGTCTTTCATCTTGAATTTTGCTGTCATCATTTCTTTCACGTTCATTAACACTTTTTCATTGCTTGCGGCAATAATCAAGTCATCAACCCATATTATCAAGATCACTTTGTCATTATTGTTCACTTTTGTATAAACACAATGGTCAGCTGGGTTTTGCACATTTTTGTTTTTGTCCAAATATTCATGCAGCATTTTGTTCCAATTTCTTCCAGATTGTTTTAGTCCGTAAAGTGACTTTTGTAACTTACACACCAATTTTTCTCCAGTGCTTGATTTGACTTCATAGCCTTCTGGCTGTTCCATGTAAATTTCACAGTCAATTGGTGCATTCAAGTATGCTGTTTTGACATCCATCTGATGTAGAATCAGGTTATCTTGTACTGCTATTTGCATTAGCACTCTAATGCTAGTCATGTTTGCGGTGGGTGAAAATGTCTCATCATAATCTACACCCATCTTTTGACTATATCCCTTTGCAACATAACGTGCTTTGTAATTCTCACATCCTTCAGTATTGCTTTTCAGCGCATACACCCATCTACCCCCCACTGCTTTCTTACCTCTAGGTAAGTTAGTCAGGGTAAACGTGTTGTTGTCTTTTAGCGACTGCATCTCATCATCCATTGCATCACGCCATTGTTTTGCATTGGATGAGGTTATGGCTTCGCTGTATGTTACAGGTATGTTACACATTAACCGGTAACAGTAGTCAACACTGGTGAAAGTCTGATCATCAAATTCTTCACCACTTACATACTCGTACCAATATTTTGGTTTCTTTCTCTCTCTGGAAGGGTATCGTCTTTGTTGAGTTTCATCAGTCTGTGTTTGGTCACTCACTTCTGGTGCCATTTCTTTTTGTTCTGTTTCATCGTTTTGTGACTGGCTGTCCACATCAGGTGTCATTTTGGGTTCATGACCCTGAGTGACATTTGGGCTCACACTTATGGTTGGTCCAGATTGGTTTGCCCTTGGTTTGTTCTGTACCAGTTCGTCATCATCACTAGTGAAAGTTTGTGTTTCTTGCTCTGCTACAGCTTTTGCTACAAACTTCACTAATCTGTGTTTTTGCACTTTTTCACTGTCTGGATAGAACACCAGATAGGCAGGGCTATTTTTGTCATACCCAACAAATATTCCCTCCTCACACTTGGAGTCTAGTTTCTTTCTGTTCTGTATGTAAGCAAAACATTTAGAACCAAACTTTTGCATCCTGGAGAGGTTAGGTCGTTTCCCCGTTAGCATTTGATAAGCTGTCTGTTTTATTCTATTGTTGAAACATCTGTTTCTCACAATAGCTGCTGTCTGGACTGCATAGGTCCATAACATCTTAGGTAATCCACTCTCAATTAGCATGCATCTCGCCATGTCAAATAATGTGCGCCAATTACGTTCAGCTGTGCCATTTTGGTGTGGCGAATATGGCGCCGATGTTTCATGCTTGATGCTATTTTTAGTCAGCAAATTTAGATAGTTTTTACTTAGAAACTCTGTCCCATTGTCAGATCTGATGCATTTGACTTTGCCGTATGGGGCTGAGTCTGCCAAGAATTTCTCAGTTGCTAGTACTGTGTCACTCTTGTGTTTCATGAAATACACAAATATTGCACCGGAGTAATCGTCGGTAAATGGCAATGCAAAACGATGTCCGTCAATTGATTCAGGATCAATTGGTCCGGCTATGTCTGTGTGGATCATGTCGAGTACATTTTTAGCTCTGGTATCAGGTTCTCTATTTCTAGTTTGAATAAACTTTCCCTGAGTGCACACATCACATTGTAATGTTGCTTTGTCAATTTTACCCTTAATCACCATGCCATCGGCAACCTCTTGCAACCTTTGAATATCATCATAATTGCAGTGACCCATGATCTCATGCCATGTCTGCATGTCACAACACTTTTTGCATTGGTCATCATTTTCTCCATTCACAGTGTTTAAATAATACATCCTGTCATATTTGTAAATGTTGAATTGTGTCCCATCCTTGTGTCGTAGAACATTATGTTCTTTCTTGAAGATGACTGTCGCTCCACTGGATGTAGCAGCCTGTACCGAGAAGATATCTTGCGGAAAAGATGAAACGAATAACGCCTGTCTCAGTGTCACCTTGTGTCGTTCTCCGTTGTTGTCCATCGGGCAGACCTCCGCGTCTCCCCTGCGTTCTGCTATTCCTTTGCATCTCGTGCCATCAGCCAATTCCACGCAGTGTGTCTCGGCTTGAAAGCTGTCATCGAACGCTTTGAACTTCCCCAGATCGGTTATGATGTGTGAAGTGGCGCCCGTGTCGACCATCAGACCTGTTTTGTTGATGCTGCGCACCGGCTGGATATCTGTGTCGATGTCATTCAGGTGGAATGCGTAATCCTTGTTGTCGGTAACTTTTCGTGCGTTGTCCGACCGTTGTTTACGCCTGCAGTTTGAGTCGCGGTGCGTGGCGCTCTTGCACAAACTGCACCACTGCTTACGTTGACATTCTTTAGCTTTATGTCCTTTACGGCCACATTTAAAGCACTCAATTTCGGCACTTTCTGTTTTCGTACTTGGTCGTCCTCTTGCTTTCATGACATTGTCCTCTGATTCTTGTCTTTTTAGATTTTTATTGTCTTCATAGTCCCGTAATCTCGTCTTGAAGTCAGCAAAAGTCATTGCCTCTTCAATTTGAGTTATGTGGACGTTGAATGGTTCAAATGATTCAGGCAGCCCATTTAATACCATTGCGATGAGCAATTCGTCATGCAATGTCTGACCAACCTTTCGAAGTGCTGTGATGACGGCTTCTGCCCGTATGATGTATTCAGTGACACTCTCACTGTTAGATTTTCTGAGCGTGGTCAACTTTTTGTAGAGGCTAAGAATGCGCGGCTTGCCAGTACCCGCATAATGCTTCCTCAATATTTGCAGTGCTTTTCGTCCATCATCTACTGCATCTTGCATTACCAGTGATAAACTGTTGTCATCCAAAAATTGTATCAGCTCTGCATATGCTTCGGCATTTTTCGCTTCAAAGACGGCTCTTTTATCATCTTCATCATCTGTCTCATTTTCAGCAGGATTGTACAGAACCGCGTCTTTGAGCCCTTGTAGTTTTAAATGACCGAAAAACTTTGTCTCCCACAGTTCATAGTTTTTCTCATCCCCGTCAAAAACGAGTCTACTCCAGCGGCTACCCGTTTCAGTCGGCCGCCGGTTCATTGCGTTAGCCATTGGCTTAGTCGCAGTTATGCTCACCAGACTTGCAGTATGTCGCGGCTTCTTTCTGGTGGTAGAGTCCAAGAATTCCTGATTTTGTCCTGGCTTCAGTTGGGTCCTGGGCCCATAACCTGTTGGCAGAGTGGTACTACACAGCAGTAGTGTCGCGTCCAACTACTTTCAGGATCAGCAAACCAGAATTTCTGTATTGACAGAGGAATAACTGCACACAACCTGTCTCGTCTGACAGTGTGGAAGAAGTGAAGATTTTATTCTGAGGCTACAAAGGATGAAAGGGGCGGCACATCATAAGCATGCATGTGATAAAAGTATTACATCATAAACATATACATAACAAAGTAAGGACTTTGAGAGCACATCTTTAACAGAGAATGTGGGAATAACATGCAAATTTACCATGCGTGCTCTTCAGTTGTGTTGTAATGTAAGTAATGTGGGACAGAAGAGTTTGGGCTTGAAGGACAGGTAACTGGACAACAAGCCTATAAGAACAAAAACACAAGGTAGTTTTCCAGCTGTACCCCTAAAATGCCATAGCAAATGAATTTGGAACATTTTTTTAAGTTTACCATTTTGCATTTGTTTTCTTGAAGGAAATTTGAACCCTGAAAACAGGCTAAGAGGCTGAGGATGGGAAAAATTCAGTTTTTGTTGCTGTTGTCCACCTCATTTTTTTTTTTTGTGCACCATTTGTCAGGATTCGATCGGCGAGGTGGAGAAGGACCCAAGATGCGAGGAAGCAGGGAAAAGGGTAACTTAAAGGGAATTTATTAACTGAATCAAACAAAGACAAACAACGTGGCAGGGTGCAAAAAATAACAAAGGCAAACTAAAACGTGACTAAACTGGGTCAAGAACGAGGAACAAAGAGAGTGACAAATACTGAGGGACATGAACGTGAACGAGAGCAAGAACGAGATCGGGGAGCGTCTGTGACAGTCCTCAATGGAGCAGCAACAGGGAGCCAAGCGGGGTAATGACCCGACACTGGGTTGAAGGTCTGGGAAACTTAAATAGTCAAGTAATCAGGGGAGCAGATGGGGATCAGGTGTGTGATGATTAACGGGGAGCAGGTGTGTGGCTGGCGCGGACGAGTGTTGAGGGGAAACGCCCCGAAAACAAAGCAAAACAATAACATAAAAGCATGGAACGTAAACATAATCACAAAACCCCTGCCATGCCCGACGCGGATCATGACACCATTACTCTTTGGATTCAGCACACTATCGCTCCTTATTT
The DNA here is from genome assembly GCF_059441095.1 of Idiotropiscis lumnitzeri. NCBI lineage: Eukaryota > Metazoa > Chordata > Actinopteri > Syngnathiformes > Syngnathidae > Idiotropiscis > Idiotropiscis lumnitzeri. The sequence goes on along the minus strand of NC_142400.1, from coordinate 22,767,727 downwards.
ACAAGTTAATAGTTATACCGCATTAATTGTCACTGTAAATGGTAAATATTCTATCACTTGCATAGTGCCTTTCCACCTATGATGGGCCTCAAAGCGCTACACACTGCTGTTGCATCTACCAATTGATATACATACCATCAGGTGCATCAGGGGGTTTAGTATCTTGTTCAAGGGTACTTAGAAGTGGGAAATGTAAAAATGCATTTATTTGTACTTGTAATTGTATTTTATAATATTATATTCACATAAATAATGTATTTTTACCAGTGTACATTACTGTACTTACAAAATACTGGGCACCCTAAACATTTGAATTTAAATACAAATTGACAGAAAATGTAAAATCGCAAAAACATTACTAACAGTAGCATTTCTTTGATTTTCCAAATTTTGGAAGACAAATGTTATTCTTTTGTATGAAATCAAGATATTAACAATTCAATTAAACCTGCCAGGACATAACAGACATGTTTACAAGGATTTTGCCTTATCTAGTGTCGTTGGAAATGAGTGCAGCCACTCTGTCCTTTGTTATATTCCCTGACGTTTCATGGCTTGCAGCAGGTTCAACTGGAGGCTGGGGGTCATCAACTGCAAGATCCTCATCAAGATCCAGTGTGTTACCATTGTATATCCATAAATTGCGCCGAAATGCACAGGAGGAGATTACCAGTGGTGGAAGGGTGGGCTTTACTTTGAGTGCTTGGAAAAGCGTTGAACTCCATGTTGTCATCATCCCAAACACTCTCTCGATTATGCTGCGTGCTCTGGAATGATAATGGTTGAACTTCAGCTGGACTCATCCACGAACAGGCTGCTTATAGGGCGTAATCAGGCACACAGGTGTTTGGAGACAGGGGTATCCACCATCACCTACAATGATGTAACCAAGTGGAGGTAAACATTGAGTTCTGTAGAATGGGATTCACTACTTTTTTGTGTCATGCAAAGATTCCGGATACCCCATGAAAATGTCTAAAACCCTTCCGCCTGCATCAGATATTGCCTACATGCTGATGCAGTAGAACCCCTTATAGTTCGGAAAATCCAACTGGTCTTGGCTTGGTGGTTTAGTGCGGATATGGCTCCCATAAATTACCCTTACATTTACAAATACAGTTGTCCCTGACAATTTAACAAAACCCTCTCCAACTACTTGAAGCTTATCTGCTGGGATTGAGATGGCTTTCTTTCGGTTTTGTCAAATGTCATGTGCTACCTTGTGTCTAATGTGATGAAGAGTAGCTCATGAGACATTAAACACAGTCAAAACCACCCTGTATGAAAGTTCATGTGCCAGCCATTAGGTTTAGATCAGCAGCTCAATTTAATTTCCTTAGCCATGGTCCTTCTCTCCGTGTGTAAGCCTATTCAAAAGCTGTTCATGGCTCTAATGGTCAAATGAAAGTCATTGCCTGATCTCTAGCTAAACATTGTGCCATAAACTTAAAAAAACAAAAAACATTTGCATTTAAAAGTGTCCCTGCGCAATCCACAAGGAAATATAAAACAATTTTGCATCGTTAGTTGATTTGTTGGACCGGCGTTTACGTATTCATTCCAACAATTACACATTATTTAATATTATCAACCTCTTAATGGCCTAAATCATATTTTGTCAAAAATATATTTGTTTTGCCTTAAACCTCCCAGGATAGTGGCCTTTTGGATGGAATCATAATTCTGTTCAGGTTATTTTAGCAGGGTGACGATGTGATTTCCTGAGGTGCTAACACATGGACGTAACAAAAACAGAATGAGGTAAATTCAGAAATAAAAATATTCAAAAACTTTATTACAAAAAATTAGGCAACCAGTTTGGGGTTTATCCCGCCTATTGCCAGAAGACGGCTGAAATCGGTTCCAGCTTGTCGTAAGGATAAAGAAGCTCAAATAAGAGGTGAATGGATGGATGTAAATTTCAACGGGCTCATATGTAACAACTCAGCTTAGCATATATATATATTCCACCTGGTTGAATCCTACCGTAAAATGATGCATCACTGCCAGCCTGCGCAGAAAATGTTGAGTTCTTCTTCATTTACTAGTCGTTGTACGACTACCACCAATACTTAGTAGGACTCACTTGCTTGTCTTAAAGAGATCAATGAGAATTTGGATAACTCAAGCAACACACACAAAATTGGAAGATGGCATCATCTTAACTCAACTGTATTTATAAAGCACTGTACATAAAGCAAAAGTCATACAACAACTAACGATAAAACAATAATGAAGACAGTACAAAGCACAAAAACAGTAAGTAAGTCTCATGCTGTGTCAAAATCCCCAAAATAACTAGAGCTGCAAGCAACTATAAATGGCCCTCGCAGTCCTGGCAACGTTTGGGTGCAGGCACATTGAGATAATGGCATCTGAATTTTTTTGAAAGTGAAGTACAACAGATTAAAACCTGATTTGATAAAATATAACTTTGATAAAAGGCCAAGAATGGGGGAAAATAGTTTAAAAAAAAAAAATGTTGCTCTTGGGTTCTTACATATACTACCAAATTCCCGTAGATCTAGGTGAAACATACAACCAGGGAAACTTTTTGCAATATTTCTAGGGGGCGCTCGTGAGCAATATTATAAAAAATGCACAATAAACTATTAGACTATAGATGGTTGCCAGGCCTGATATGCATGAAAAGTTTCATGAGTTTTTATACTTATTTAGACCTTCAAAATCAGCCTTGATTTAACCCTTGGATGCATGACCTACCAATACATACACTCTTCCATGAGTGGGGTCAAAAATTACCCCAATTAAAATAGATGAATCGCGTTTTTGTAATAAACTTAAGACACGACTTTCATTTTGGTTAGGGATTATATATTTTGTTTAAAAAAAAGAGTAATTTCATTTTTCACTTTTTATTCACATTTTACCAATTAAAAATCAATCAATCAGGTATGAAAACATGTTCGCGTGTTGTTCTGTCTGTTTGACTATATGGAGAACATTCAATAAGTCCAGACACATAACACTGTCCACACCTATTTACACACACAAACATCTTCTCACTTTACATGTACAGCTGTCACAAAGCTACTTGCTTTCATGCACCTATGGGGAGGTGCAGGCCCTCACTGACTTTAGAATATTATGACTAGGTGTTTTAGCCTGGCTGGGAGCAAACTCTGCCCAGTAAGAGCCATATTTATTTCCTCTATGGAGGACTCGTCAGCAGACTCCTCTGTGTCCGACTGATCTTGTTCAGTGGAGGGAAGTTAATTTCTAGGCGCCCGGACATTTCTAGGTGGACAATAGTCTGGGTCCGCTGCACCCGAGATCTCAGATCCTGAGTCAATGCCTCCGATGGCCTCTTCATCCCATTCGTCCTGGATCATTTGTTGGACAACGTCCACAAGAATCCTAGCTGGCCTCCTAGCAGCCATCTTACTTGAAATAAAATTTAAAAAGGGAAATGTTGGAATGGAACACAAAACTATAAATCATACATAGCTTTGTAAGTAATTGTATATGCATTTATAGTCATATAGGTACATGCACACACTCGCCCACACAGAGAAGTACGTGCACAATCAATGATTTTATAATAGGCAACTAACAGGTTGGCTTTTATTTTCAAGGAAGTTAAAAATATAGTAACAGTCTCTACAAAACAAATGCAGTTATGTTAGCTGCCTTGCTAAATGAGCTAATATAACAGCCTACTATGAATTAAGCTAAGTTGCGGATACTTTGGACCTGATCTGTGGGTTAGCTAACAATACTGTTAGCTGATAACAAAGTCAGCTCATGTGATGACAAAATATATTCTGTCAATGAAAAATACTTAGATGTATGTTGCTGTGTAAAAATGAAATCCTAGTGGCAATACTTCTGACATCTGACGTGTAAGTGAAACCGTAAATGTCTATTGACACCTAGAGTTGCTAGGAAACAAAAGTTCATAGAAGATTCCATAGGAATTGATTGGAGTCATTTTTAGCCCACTCATGTGGGGACGTGATACGAAAAATGCAATTTCTTAAAAATAATGAAAAATTAAATAAAAATATGAATGTCCTCATGTCATAAACATGTTTCATGAGGAATACCAGGAATATGAAAATATTACGACTTTTAATTTAAAAAAATATGAAAGAATAACACACTATGGGGTCATTATTGATCCCACTTATTCATGTAAGGGTTAATGGCAAACTGTATTGCCGCACCCACAGCTTTTTGCAAAAAAATCACAAATTTTCGTACTTTGACGTCATGAAGGCCTAAACACTACAAGCAAATCATAGCAAGCCCTTGTGAACCTGCTCGGACAAAAACATCAAAGATATTATATTAAATAATATATTCTAATATATGTTATATAATAACATTTACTTTATTTAGCCAGTAGATGGTGCTACCACTATTATGAAAATTAAGTTGATTTTTAATTTTAGGCCTGTACTAAAATCAAATGTGAGACTCATATTATAACATCAAAATCAGCGTTTTTTCATTGGTGAACTGTGTGAAGCCACACCCACAGCTTCTCACCAAAAATGAAAAATTTCGTAAAACTCATCTGAGCAAATATGAGGTAGACATTTTTAATCTGCGGGGGGAAAAACATCAACGAAAATAATCTATATTTGCTTAAACTAGTAGGTGGCGCTACCAATACGATGAAAAATAAGTTCGTATGAATAAAGTTTTGATGATTTTGCCGGGCCTGGTGCGCGTGCAAAGTTTTTTAAGAGTTTTCGTTCATATTTAGAACACAAAATAAGCGTTGCTTTAATGGTGAAATGTGCGAAGCCACGTCCGCAGCTTTTCACGATAAATGAAAGATTTCGTATTGTGACATCCTGAAGGTCTCAAGAGGAAATATGAGGAAGACCTTGTTAACCTGCTCAGAGAAAAACATCAACGAAAATAACTTGTATTTGCTTTAACAAATAGATGGCAACACCACTACCATGAAAAATAAGTTGGTTGATGTCTTCAGGGCTGGACTATCCTCATATCTGAAAAAAATTCAAGAAGATAGGATCATCTGAGTCATGTTACAGGAGCTATTGTTGTCACGGAGAATAATCAGACTTTGCGGTAGCGTAATGACCACGCCCTTCGACGAAACGTTAGAAAATTCTAAATTTAGTAAAATCAACGTCGTGAGGCTGTTGGAGACGGCGGCGGCTACAGGTCGGTCGAGACGAGGCAGAGTCGGTCGAGCCGAGGCAGAGTCGGTCGAGCCAAGGCAGAGTCGGGAGGCGGCGGCAGGTTTAAATTGCATCCGGAATTTGACAGGAAGCCAGTGAAGTTTTCTGGAGAAAGGAGGTGATGTGATGTGACGAGGGTGTCCTTGTGATGAGACAAGCGGCTGAGTTTTGTATCAGTTGAAGTTTATGGAGGGACTTGTGGGAGAGGCCGGAGAGGAGAGAGCTGCAATAATCGAGATGGGAGTTGACTTGGCGATGGACCAGGAGAGAAGAGGATGAGGGGCAAAGGGAGGGACGCAGTCCACTGATGTTGCGTAGATGGAAGTAGGATGACTGGGTTATGTTATTGATATGCTTATGGAAATATAGAGTGCTGTCGAGGATTACACTCAGACGATTGACCTGAGGGGAGTGGCCAACAGGAATGGGAAAACTGCCAACTTTGGATATTAATGATTTTGTACCGAAAAGAAGAACTTCTGTTTTGTCGCTATTAAGCTTCACGATATTATTGGTGAACCAGTCATTGATTTCAGATGAACAGGAGTTGACGGAGGAGGAAGGAAGGTATATGCTAGGTCGCAGGAGAAATAGAGCTGGGTGTCATCCGCAAAGCAATAAAAAGAGATATTGAATTTTTAAAAGATGGTGCCAAGGAGAAAGAGGTAGATAATAAATAACAGGGGACCCAGGACTGAGCCTTGGGGCACACCTGAGGCGACTGGGAGGGACTTGGATGAGAAGGAATTTAGCTGGATGACCTGCGTGCAGTTGAGGGCAGTGTGGGTGATGCAGATGGAAGAAAGTCTGTTGAGGAGTATTTTGTGTGAGATGGCGACAAAAGCCACAGTCAGGTCAAGGAGGATGAGAATGGAGAGTGAACCGGAGTCAGCTCCAATGAGGAGAGCAGAGGTGACTGAGTAGAGTTGGTTCAGTGCTGTGGAGGGGACGGAAACCGGACTGAAAGGTCTCATAAAAGTTATTGCAGGTGAAGTTTTGTATTACGATTAGTGGCATTATTTTAAACATTTATGGGACATAACATCAATCATTAAATTTAGCAGGTTCAAATTTACTGAATATGTAAAACATTAATTAAACAAGAAGCGTTTACCAAGAAGTACCGTGTACAGTAATGACTGGGATCATAGTGATGGTGTTAACTGATTATTATATTATTCTCATATGCTAAAATTTATATTACTTAGTTTAAATGTGGTAACTCTGAAGAATTTTCAGTCTTTGACCTCAAACTTGCAACTCACACACATAGTATTTTCATGACCTACACTCACATTCACAGCAAACATATTCGATCAGCACATTACAAAATTATGACAAACCAAACAGCACTTCATGGACACAACAAATATGATAAAGCACATTTTTCACATATGTCGAAAAGATGCAGACATGAAATTGGGCACTGCGGGGTCACAAGGATGACATTGCAAAAGCACATTGTAAAAGACATGACAATTTGAGATTGCCGCACACACACAATTGCACACAGACAAGGTTGCAAGAGAATGCCAGCAGGAGAATGCCAGCCTGGGAATGCCCTGGGACCCAGACAGGAATCAACCTTCCAGGAAATAATCCACCTGGAGATGAAGTTCCCTTGGACGTGGACCCGTGCCGTGGGAGGGAGCGAGGACGACCGATTTCAACCTACATTACCCTTGACATAGAAACCTAGCTTGAGAAATCATATAAATGTGAGGGTGGCCTAATAGAAAGTGAGATTTTTTCCAACTGTACTCGCTTGAGTGCATGTGCCCGTGAGGATAAGAAAAAGCCGCGCAGACATCTGACTTGTACTATTGCCTGAACTCCAGGCAGAATTTAAAAAACTATCGGAACAAAACACGGATCAGTTGTTGAGTCTAATTTGACATCTTCTTTCTTGAACATAATAACGAACACACATTGAGTACATTTAGTTAATTAGGGGTTTATTATGTAGTAATTTGCATCTATTTGGCTACTAATTCCAACACGTTAGATGAGAGTGGAGTTGAGTGGCGACTACTTTTTATAGTACTTTTGTAATGAATGGTAGGTTGGCAAATTAGGCAGAGATATTTGTAGGTGTTGGGATCTAAACCAGGTTTCTTTAGAATGGGGGCGACAGCTTCAGTTTTAAACAATGCTGGTGGAGAGAGAAGAACGGATAATGGCAGAGATAAGGGGAAGTAGTGAGGGAAGGCAGGATTTGACTAGGGTTGTAGGGAGCGGATCGAGCAGGCAGGTGGAGGGCTTAGATTTGTGGATGAGTTCAGCGAGCTCTGAGGAAATGGGGAGTGCAAATGTAGAGAGAGACTGGCAGGTAGGTAGGGGTTCAGACTTGGAAGAAGAGAGAGCATTTGCATGGAGGTGTTGGTGGATATTTTTATTTTTTTCAATGAAAAAGATTTATGGAGTTGCAGGTGTCAGTTGAATACATGTGTGGCGGTGGGGAGTTGGGTGGTTGGAAGATATTGTTAATGTAGCATTTTGGGATGTTGCACACCTCCTACTTAGTGATGTAAGCACACACATGAAAGAAATGTAGGAGTTATGTTAGAAGCAAAAAAAAGTTGGCACATGTATGCCAGAGTAGAAAAAGGGGAGTTTGATATCATTATAACCCAAAACATTACATGGTGTCAGAGTTAAGTCTTCATCGACCCCACAGAAGATGGACAGCACAGGTGTCCCCATGCCATGCATGGACTGGGATTCGACTAACCTGCCCGATGCATGGAGGAAGTTTCGCCAGCATGTGGAGCATATGTTTTCAGGGCCTCTTACGCTCTAAAAGTGAAGAAGAAAAATGCACGATGTGTTTAACACATGGACTCTTACGGCGGATGAAGAAAAACTATTTAAGACGTACTACAACAGGTTTGGAACCTACGTCACGCGAACCCCATTTTCGCATGTAACAAATTCCATGAAAAGACGCAAAGTGATAGCAAAAGTTTTGACCAATTTGTGACGGAGCTAAGGCTACTAGTAAGAGATTGCAACTACCCAAACAATGAGGAGATTGTCCGCGACTGAATTGTCTTTTAGCATAAGCTCGCCAAAAGTCTGTGAAAATTTACTCTGTCATGGTCCCGACTTCATGCGTACATGGAGTGAACAAATGGACTAATAAAGCAGAAAAGAGGCGCCATGGACGCAAAATGGCCAAAACAGCAGACAGTGGAACTGTCGAGAGCAAAGAGTGTGGTGCATCCGGGCGAGAGTACAGCTGCACAGAGCACTGTGGAGCAAAAGGACGACAATGCAATAAACCTAACGATTTTGCTCATATCTGTTGAACAAATACAGAGCACAAAAAGGCAACCTGCAAGTCTAAGAAAGTGCACACTGTTTCAGACCACGCAGAAGAATCACCACCTGAGTTGTTTGACAGTATAACAAAACTATATGAAAACTCAGCAAAAGAGCAGGCATTTGCAGAGGTGGAAATAGGCAAAGCAAGACACAAATTGGAGTTCAAAGTGGAAACTGGTGCCCAGGCTAATGTAATACCAACAGATGCATTTCACAGCATATTCTGGAACGTGGTGTTTGGTTCATCAGACAGTAATATATCAGGATACGGACGACAGAGACTCAAAGTCAAAGGAGCTTGCAGGCTAACGTGCAGATACAAAGGAATAGAAATTATGTCAGACTTTGACATTGTTGACGTGAAAAACGCCCCTGCTGTTTTAGGCATGAGAGCATGTCTAGATTTAAAAATAATCAAGCTGGTACATATAATCGACAAGTAAAAGCATCACCAAAGAGTTTGTGGATGTGTTCGAAGGAATTGGTCTGTTTCCTGGTGAATGTGTCCTCCACCTCAAACCTTCATCCTCACCTGTAGAGTGTTCACCTCGACACATCCCATATGCTCTTTGTGATAGGACTCAGAACCAACTGAGTGGGTGAATGCGTTAGTGACAGTGGGAATACTAACAACAAGAAGACTCAGGGTGTGCCTCGATCCTCGCGCCTTGAACAAAGCCATTCTGAGACGACACTATACACTTCCCACTCCAGTTGACATCACACCAATGCTTGCTGGAGCACAATATTTCAGCGTGCTGGATGCCTATTGGGCTATCCAGCTAAGCCATGAATCATCCATGATAACTACCTTCAACACTATCGTTGGCTGATACAGATTCAAGCGACTGTACAGCACAAGTTTCAAAGGAGGGCAGATGAAGCATATGAGGTCTCCAAGGCGACGTAGCCATAGTTGATGACATCCTAGTGTCGCACGAAGGAGGAACATGCTAAAAACCTGTGCGCCATGTTGGAAAGGATGAGGGAGAGAGTAATAAAGCTGAATGCGGACAAAAGCATCATCTGCGTGCCAGAAGTGAGCTATTTTGGTCACAAGCTGACACGGGAAGGCAGCCGGTCTGACCCACGCAAGGTTAAGGCTATCAAAGAAATGACTCCCCATGCAACAAAGCCGAGCTGGAGACTTTATTGGGCATGGTCTCTTATCTTTCCAGATCTGCCCCCAGACTGTCAGAAGCAACAGCTCCCCTCAGTCAGCTGTTAAAAGATAGCAACAAGTTTGCATGGAACTCCAATCATTTCAGCATATGAAAGATCTTATGATGCAGGAACCAGGCCCTATACTCACCTACTTCAACCACACCAAAAAGGTTAAGCTGCAAGTTGACGCATCCAAATACAGGTTGGGAGCTGTATTATTACTCCAAGAAGAGAAAAAGGTCACGCTGAATGCGACTGAGGAAAACTACGCTCAGATTGAGAAAGTGCTGTATGTAATACTTTTTTGATGTTAACGGTTTCACCAATACCTCTATGGTTGTCAGGTGGTCGTGGAATCAGACCACAAACCACAACAGTCAATTATGCGGAAGCCTCCGGCAGTGGCTCCATCGCATGATCCTGCAACTGCAACGATCCGGGAGGAAGGATACAACCTCTACGTGGTCTCCCGGACGAGTCGGCGGTCCCCCGTCGACGACGAATTATCCTGCCGGCACCCATATTACCCCACGACTCGGTCTGGAGGACCGGTCAGGGAGAGGGCGCCGCCACTATCTCCTGCCACCTTTTGACTATGGCTCCTGCGGTGCCCCCGACTCATTCCCCTCCGGCAGAGGATTTTCGGCGACGCACCTCCCCCTCACAACGGCCTCTCCACCGAGCCGCAGAAGGTGATTGCGCTAGCTGGGCGAACCTTGGGAGGTTCCGCCCAGGCGCCAGCCCAACAACAACAACAACAACTGCAACGATATGACATTGTGATGACACACAAGCCTGGTAAACAGATATTGGTTGCAGATTCACTTTCCAGGAAGTCAATCGAATGCGTTAATAATTCACTGAGTGAAGTTATGGACTTACAAATACACACTGTTTTTAGCAATGCGCCAGTAAGTGACAAGAGAATGACAGAGGTCAGAGCTGTCACAGCCCAAGATGAGCAACTCTCAATGTTGAGGTCAATCATCATTTCAGGATGGCCTGAGTCGCACAAGAAATGTCCACCTCCTATTACAACATACTGGAACCACAGGGATGAGATTTCAGAGACAAACGGTATCCTGCTGAAAGGAGAAAAAAAAAATCATTGTACCTCACTCACTCAGAGCAGAAATGCTTTTACACATGTACAATGGACATTTAGGTATTGAAACATCTAAGTAGTGAGTGAGAGATGTACTGTTCTGGCCATGGATGGGTAAAAGAGATAGAGGCGCTGGTAGAATCTTCCAGCATCTGCCAGGAACGACGTAACTCCATCCAAAAGGAACCAATGATTTCACATCCGATTCCAGGGCACAGGTGATCGCCACACAACTGTTTGTATGGAACAATACTGACTACATCGTTGTTGTCGATTACTATAGTAGAAAAGCTCACCAGCTTCACATCCAACACAGTCATAAAAAAAACTCAAGGCTAAGTTTGCGAGATTTGGAATACCACAAACGCTAATTAGCAAAAACGGACCTTGTTATAGTTCACCACGAGAGTTCAGAGACTGCTCTCTCATGGGACTTCACACATATTACAAGCAGCCCACTGTATCCACAGCACAATGGGTTGGCTGACAAGACTGTCCAGACAGCCTAAGCCCTTATGGACAAAGCTCAAGCATGCAGTCCCCTACTTATTGGAGCATCGGAAGACACAGACCCCTCGACTGAAATCGCCAGAAGAGCTGTTGATGAGCATGCGTTTACGCTCAATCCTTTTATCCACCAAGAAGCAACTTCAACCTGAGCTTTAAAGGATTTTATAAGCTTGACTACAAGTGACATGTATTCAGTTTAATGCAATAAAGATATATACTGATTGGGCTTTAATTCAATGTATGAGAAAAGGTCAGGCCAGGCTGTGTGAAATGCATGGGTGGCAGATGTTTTGTGCAGGATGAGCCGCACGTCGGAGAACTGAGTGTGCAGACGCGAAGGGTCCCGGACTTCGATCAAGGCCACCCGGCTGTTGTTGTATGAGATGGTCACACGGTCGACCGTGAGAGCAGAATAACAGATCCAGTGGTTCATGGGCAGTGGAGCGCACAAACAACTGCCTTGGCGTGCACCGTGGGAAGAGCCGACACGTCACCTTGCGGGCAGAAGACGTCCACTAAGAGAAAGCTAAAGTTAACTGCAGATGACACATAGCCAATAGTAGAATAGTAGGATATCTTTGCTTTGTTTGCTGAAATGTATAAATGATCCTGGGCAACTCGGGGGGGGGCGTCGTCCTCTGTTGGGTACAGGGACGCGCAGAGCTGTAATGGTAGGAACCGAGCCCCAGGCTTTGTATTAGATCTCGTGTTAGGAATAAATCCGCTGCCGTGTGAAGTTGCCGGCTTCCTGGTCATCTTTCTCTCAAAAACGAGTGCGCATAATTGTTGGATGAATGAAGGTCGTGTTTGGTTAACCATTAATGGAGTCAGATAATTAATTCGAACTATTTTGGTAAACTTTTGGTACATTTAAAGTTATAAATTCCAACAGCTTGGATGTAAGAGCACAGTTTACAGCCAGAGAGAAGCCTGTCAGAGAAGGAAAAAGCTTTGTTATGACAAAAGTGCAAAGGCACAACTTGCCCTGCCTGAAGGAGTCACAATTCGATTCCAACTGCCAAATGGGAAATGGGAACCCATAACAGTTATAGATTTAGCAGGCACCCAGAGATCGTATAACATCATCATGGAAGAAGGCCAAGTGCTGAAGCGCAACCGACGTCACCTCCTAAAGACGGAAAACATCACCGACAAAGAAACACCAACTCATGATGCTGATCATGAGAACACTGACTCAATGCCTGAAGAAGACAGTGTGTCAACCGCCCCTAAAAGTACCGGTTTTGATGTGCTTTGTATTACGTAATGAGATTGTGCTAGGGGACTTAATGGGTGACAAGCAGAGCGAAACACTGAATGTGAGGAGGAAGTGATCAGTTTCATTGATTTCATCTGAAAAACAGTTAGAGGGAGTGAGGCCAGAACAGCAGATGAATCAAGTGTATGGCCTTTGGAGTGAGTAGGAAAATCAACAAATTGACTGTGGCCAAAGATGCCCAGGCATGATAAGTATTTGGTGAGGGCCAGATTATTGTTCTCAATGTGAATATTACGGTCTCCTAATAGTAGCATATTAGGAGAGAGAGTGGACAGATTTGTGAGCAGAGTGGAGAAGTCATCTAAAATGTCACTGTGTGATTTGGGGGTGCGGTAGACAATGGCAACAATGGTGGGGTGTGGTCAGGTCGCGACAAAGCCGAGCATTCAAATGATTCAAATATTGGCACTGGAAGTATTTTCCATTTCGCGCGGTGGATTATCGCAAAACACCCCCGGACGCTATCACGGGGACGAGAGATGTCGAGAAAGTCCGATGGAGTGGATTCATTCAGGGGTGAAAAGTTGTTGTGCTGCTGCCATGTTTCGGTCAAATAGAGAAAATCCAATCTGTGGTCGATGAGGAGCTCGTGAATGAGTTGGCCCTTGCTCATGAGTGAGCGAATGTTGAGTAAACCGACGCAGACATTGTTGGCATGACTGGCACTAGCGTTAGCCGACTTAGCTAGGCTGGCTAACGTCATGGTCAGCGGTCCATCCGGGGTTACTAGAAGGATGGCAAGAGGTGGACCAGATGGATTTAATTGTTTTTTAGTTGTGGTGGAAGAAGCGGCGAGACCCACGGTGGATGTATCACTTGCGGGATCAACGAGCGATGTCCGGGTGGAAGAGCAGCGGTAGTGGTGCGTCGCCCTTGGGCATGTGCTGGTAAATCCAACCGAGTTCAGCGGCAGTGTATTGAAATAGTCCTGACACAGGTTGATGACAGGAAAGGAACAGGCAGAGGTGCGAGAAGCAGACCGGCTTGCGGGTCCACATGGCAGACAGGTGCTACCATTGACAGTTAAGTTAACCTTAGCCACCCGAACAGAAGACGTGTCGGTGACTGTGCAATCAGTGATTGGACTGGATGAGAAAGGGGATCGCTCAACACACAGATGACAATAAGTAAAAATGTGGTAATTGGAGGGATTGTAAACCGATAGAGCAGGTACAACATCCATCCATCCATTATCTATACTGCTTCTCCTCACTAGGGTCACGGGCGGTGCTGGAGCCTATCCGAGCTATCTTCGGACAGTAGGTGGGGGACTCCCTGAATTGGTTGCCAGCCAATCGCAGGGCACACAGAGACGAACAACCATCCGCGCTCACAGTCATACCTAGGGGCAATCAACCGGCCATGCATGTTTTGGAATGTGGGAGGAAACCGGAGTACCCGCAGGGCAGGTACAACTAACGGGTGCAAAAATTACCGAAAGTTACCGTTGACCAACAGCAGCCAATCGTGCCAGCGTCCACTCAAGCCGAAATTATTTTAGCATTAGCTGAGCCAACATCTACAAACTATTTTTCATCCGAGTGGTACCGCCACCTACTGGCTAAAGTAAGTAAATATTTCATTATTTGTTGTTTTTCTACAAGGAGTTTTACAAGGGCTACCTCAGATTTGCTCGGAAGAGTGTTTAAGCCTTGATGGCGTGAAAATATGAATTTTGTGATTTTTTTCCCCACAAAAATCTGTGGGCGTGGCAACCCCGGTTGCACGTTTCACATAGATCTTTGAAAATTTATCTAACAGACCAAGACCTACAAAAAAGTCTTGGAGCCTTATACTTAAAACAAAAGGAAGTCATCCATTTTGTATTAACTTCACAATTCGTTATCAACTTGACTACAAAAGCTGCTGTAACTTGACCGACATAAAAATATCTTAAAGTTCACACATTTGCTGAGAGTATATGGAACAATAATAGAACCTCGCCAGCTGAACACCTTTATAATCCTCAAGAAACTTTGTTCCTTATCTTCAATAGTGAGACTGGTGTGTCTAACAGGATATATTAAGTTCTGGCAAAGGACAGGAAGGACCATAAAAAAGTATACAGTGCCGCTTATGTCAAAAAGGTATTGATGAGCCCATGATTTATGACCCTCATGATTTATGACCCCCAATAAAGGTGTTTATGACCCCCATAAAAGTATGACCCATGATTTACGACATCCGGGTGATGTCATAGGCCGTGTCCAAATTAACAGGCTGCGACCTCTGAAGGCTGCTTTTTCGGCCGCATGACGTCACTTTCGGCGCGACACGACCGCGCGTGGTGTCCAAATTCACGGCTGTCACGTGCGACCTTCGAATCCAGCCTTGGAATTGGTCTTCGTTTCCATGGAGCCAAGGCCGCTTGGCGCAACATTTACGTTACGCCCCCATATACTTTGCTCCTCTGTTCGACGCAGGTGATAAGTATTTGCGGTGGATTTATAAACGGCTTGGATAATCAATGGAGAATCAGCGACGAGCGCCAGACCGAAGGCATCGGCTTAGCAAAACATTTGTATTATTTCATTTTAAACGATGGAACCCGAACTTTTCTTCATTTTATTTCACTTTTTAGTTTATTTCCATTTTGTTCTTGAGGAGAGGAGGATCACGCTTTCCCATCGCAGAGTTGTCCTTTATCGAAGGAATGAAGTAAGTTCTAAATCGGTCTATCAGCATTTTCACACTATTACCAACATTGACAGGTCAATAGGGTTATAACGTGATTGTTACAGATGAACTAAAAACATCAGTAGTACAACTTCAGTAGTACATGTGTTAGCTTCATAATAGAACGAATATTGAATGGAAATGATATAATTATATACATTCTGAAAGAGTTTTTATGAATTTAGATACTTGTGACGGCTTTATTGTCCCCGTGATTAGTTTGTACATATGGCAAAACACCAGAATACCACTAGAGAGTTTAGGGCCAGAGTTATTAAAATTAAGTTGGTGATACTGTAGGAATGATGCAAGCAAACGAAACAAGTACAATAATTAATGCGTTCATGTTTTTTTTTTTCATTCAAAACATTAACAGCCAAGAAGTCCATACTGCAGGATAAACCTGGGTGTGCCAGTGTTGGATCGTTTTTTCAATGGAGAGGATCTCCAAACAGACTTTCGCCTGAGCAGGGACTCATTCAGAGTGTTGCTGAACCTCCTGGACCAAGACCAACGACATGGATGGGGTGTCGAGATAGAGGCTCTTGTCTTTCTCTTCTGGCTGGCGAGTGGGGCATCATATCGGGTGGTGGCACGAGCATTTGGGATGCCGCGGTCCACTGTCCACTACATCATCCACCGGGTCACTGGGGAAGTGGTGGCTCTTCGCCACAGAGTCATCCACTTCCCCAACACTGCAGGAGACCTTCAGGCAGTGACCCAGGGATTTGCAGGGCTGGCGAAGCACCATGCATTTGCAAGAGCTGCTGGAGCAATAGATGGTTGTCATGTCCGAATCAAGCCTCCAAGTGGCCCTGATGGTCATGACTACAAGAACCGCAAGCTTTTCAGCAGCATAATCATGCAAGCTGTGTGTGACCATCAAGGTCGCTTTCTGGACATATACGTGGGTTGGCCTGGATCAGTCCACGACTCCAGGGTCCTCCGGCACAGCCCTCTTTGGTAAAGAGGAGGATACAGCCCTCTTTACCAAAGAGGGCTGTATCCTCCTCCAGGGCACTTCATCTTGGCAGATGGAGGGTATCCGTGCCTCCAGCGACCACTCCCCCTCATCACTCCTTACAAGCAGCCGGTGCAGGGCGTGGGGGCCCGGCGCTTCAACGTTCATCATTCCAAGGCACGCTCAATTATTGAGTGTGCCTTTGGAATGATGAAGGTGAGATTCCGGGCCATCTTTTTCCACGCCCTGGAGGTGCACCACACCTTTGCACCACATGTAAGTAAATAAAAAAAAAAAGTATAATTGATACTTATACTTTCAATATGTTGCTCTTTATTCAGGATCAAATCATGTCCTGTTCAGTGCAATAACTATCAAATATAGCTAATATACAGCATTTCCTTTTTATTTCTCTTAGGTCATCGCTGCATATGCCGTCCTCCACAACATCTGCCTTAGGGTGGGAGACCTCATGGCCTCGGAGGACGAAGGGGAAGAGGAGGCTGCTGTGGAAGAGGTGGCTGACACAGTCGCTGGAGTGCAGTGGAGGGACCACCTGTCTCCTCAGGTCTCTGCCCTGGAGGAGGTACCAGAGGACCACGAGTATATTTAGGTATTTAAATACTTTTAACTGCACAATGGTATTTGAGCAATCATCCCATCAAATATGCCACAAAATAATCTTTAACTGAATCATCAAACAGCACAGCCACACAAACATGGCAAAATATCAGAAGATGGAAAAATAGATTCATATACAATGCAATGAATGGTTAATAAATCTATCCCATCTTTTGTAGTGACATGGCAGCCATCTATTGCCCCAACCATCCCTGCAAACCCCCACATAATGGATGATGTAGTGGACACTGCAACCGGTTTGATGCCCCACTTCAAGTCACGAGAGGAAGATCAGGACTCTTGCTCGTGCCCCATCCATGTCATGGGTCCTGGAACAAGGGTTCCATCCATGCTCCAAATGAGTCCCTGCTCAGGCGAAAATTGGCAAAACAGCACTGACACACTCAGGTTTATCCTGCAACAGTCATGAACTGGGAAAGGCTTTTTTATTTTCTGTGAATAGTTACTGTGAATTATATATAAATTTATGCCTTGTTTGTCCACCAGTTTTTCAATAAATTAAGTTTGTAAGCAAAACAGACATGGTGGAGTCTTCATATTATTGTAAAAGTTTTGGTCTTTCACAAACCTGGGCTTTTTCACTTTTGTCTGAAGAAGCTGATCTCAAGATGTGACTGGGATACGAACTAGTTCATCTGTTTTGAAAGTACCCCGGTTTTTGTTTACTCTTAAATGAATGTTATCTAAATTTCAGTCTTGAACACCAAGCATATTTCACTCATTTTTTATTTTGATCTATCATCTTTTCCATCAAACTGAAAAACCTTTTAAATGTCTCCCTCCTCTCAGTTGCCCTTCCCTCCTCTGCCAACCTCTGTCTCTCCAATTCCTGTCTCCGCATTGCCAAGTCGAGTCTGTATAGTTTGATTATTTCATCCTCTCTCCTTCGCTTTCTCCCTATCGGTTGTTGCTCCGGCTGTTGGCCTCGCTCTTCTTCTTCTTCTACGACTTCTTCTTCTTCTTCCTCCTCCTCCTCTTGCGTCACCCTGGCCCGACTTGGCCCTGAGAGTTCTTCAGGGATTGCCTGACTTGGCCCTGGTCTTTCCTCAGGGATGGAGGCAATTAGGACAGGGGGGGTGATGGACGGTCTCTGTCCGAGCACTCCATCCATGAGGTCGAACCAGGGCCAAGGCAGTAGCTTTCCCTGCCACCCCTTCGCCAGTGCCTGGGTTTTTGCAATCCTTTATATGAAAAGAAGCAAAAAGATAAAACAATTATATCTTCATTTTCACACACAAGAAAAAGAAATGTGGACTTCCATACTTTATACTTCATTTTTAAATTATCCCATTTTTTTTTTGCCTGCAGGGGCGTCACTTTGCCCTGCAGCTCAAGCTTTTCAACGATGGTCCTGTATTAAATAAATAAAAATGCATGCAAAAATAAAGGATGAAAAAATGGGTAAAAAAGATGCAAACATTAGTCAGAAATCCTGGTGTTATGGGTAACATGCAGATTTATGCACTTCAGTACATTAGTTCATGACCGTTTCAGTGCGTTTTATCATGTTAATGTGGAGGGTGATTCGTATATTATTCATTAATATCAGTAATTGGGGAGCACATTGCAGGAGGTACATGGAATTTATACAGGGCACATTCTGTGCTAGGATAAACAGCTGCGTGTTAGCGCAAATCTAATTCAAACACAAATGGCTGATGAATGGAAACTAAAATTGCTATAGTGGGTCTCACCATTCTTATGCGTTTTCTTTTTGATATTTTGAGTTTAAATGGATGGAAAAAAGACAATAACCCGTCAAATATTTTTCCCGATAGTAATTGTATTTTTACCTCCATGCTGTGGCTGCGGAGAACTTGGCCCCCGTAAAGAGGCTGTCGTACTCCCCGCGCAGCTTGATCAGCCGCGCGGTCATCTCCTTGCTCCCTAAAACATAAGGGAAAGATTAAATAAAATAATGCTAACATGCAGAAATAAGACAATTCAAATGTTTCAGCCGTACCTCCTATGCAATAGTTCTTAGAGCTACCTTAGTTATATTTGGCCGATATCGCAACGAATAAAATTATCTTAATCTGGAGCTAAATATCCAAACATTGCTGCCCAATATTTCTCATGAGTGATGTTTTAATTTGCATATAAATAACTTATACTTACATCTGAAAGTGCACTCCGATGAGGCGGAACACGTGGCTTCGGTAGTTTGCATTTTGCGACTGTAGAACGGCGTAGAAGAAGAGCGAGGCTTTTAAGGCTGCGAAGGTTGCATGCTCGTAGCCTTCACTCAGGGCCCGTTTCCATGGAAACTCCATGGAAACGAGGACAGCTTATAAGGCTAGTACTCGGAGGCCGCGTGAATTTGGACACCGCCGTAAGCGTTCTTGTCGCACCGGAAGTGACGTCTTCTGTCCGCCATATTGGACATCGAAGGACGCAGCCTAATTATTTGTACGTAGCTATCGAGCCTGTCCAAATTCACCACGGGTTATGCGGTCCATATAAGGCTACATGAGGAGGAGCCTTCTTAGGCTTCGAGGACCCAGCCTGCGAACTGGCCTTCGGAGGTCGCATCCTGTTAATTTGGACACGGCCATAGCCTCCCCACTTCCTGGTACGTCATAACACCGCCTATTTCCTGGTATGTCATAACCCCTCCCATTTCCTGGTACGTCACTTCATGCACTAGGCACCCGCCTACTCACGACCACCATGTTGTTTTGTAGTTCTCAGCGGCCGCTATCTTGTATTGTAGTCATCTGTGGTCGCCATGTTTTTTTGTAGTCATCTGTGGTCACCATCTTGGTTTGTAGTCCATGTTGATAAGAAATAGCATCCAGCTAGGTTAAGAAATAGCGTGCAGCTAGGTTAAGTTATAGCATCCAGCTAGGTTAAGACCTTTGTACCAACATTTGCAAATCATTAATGCATTGTTTTTACTTTTTCAATGAGGCTGCAGGGTCTCTCGGTCCATCGGAGCGCCCCGCCGTGTCGGGTCGGCCTCGGAGCGCCGTGTCGGGTCAGCCTCAGAGCGACGCGCTGTGTCGGGTCGGTCTCGGAGCGCCGTGCCGTTGCGGGATGGGGTGGGAAATAATCATATATCATTGAACCAGTAAATTCAGACGGGTTATTAAACAAACCATATTAAAACGGAAGGAATGTAAACACATTGGTCGATCCATGGTTAGGACCTGCGCATGCGTAGATACCCCCCAACCTCTGACATCCGACCCCTCGAAGTCTCCTATTTACAACACAGCCATCTGCCTGCTAGTGGTTATTATAACAAGAACAGATCTTTTATTAATTACACGTGCACGGATATGTAAAAAAATAAAAATTAAAATAAAAAACAACAGACATAATGAGATCCCTTCGATACAAACCCGGGATTGTATGGTTGTGTGAATAGTCTAACGACCAGTGATGGTGCTTGTTGGAATTTATCTTTAAATCACTGTTAGAATTGAACTTTAACCCAATGTAAACTCAAATTAGTAATCTGACTCCAATTTGCGACCTTACCCAACTCTCACTCATCCAACAATATGCGCGCTCATTCTGCAATAGAAAGGTATCAGGAAGCCGGCATTTTCACGCACAAGTGGGTTTATTCCCAATACACAGATTTCTACATGGCACCTGGGTCTCGGGTCCCTCTCAATACAACTCTACACCTCTCTTGCCACCAGTGAATGTAACTAACCAGAACTTTTTCGAGTTGCCCAGTAGTCATTCATACGACACAATATGTAAATTATACAAAGACAAAGGCATCCTGGCATGATTCTATTGGCTATGTGTATCCTGCAGTTAACTTTAGCTTGCTTTCATTGGTCTTTCTTCCCCCGCCGAATCCCGTGGTGGCTCCTCCTGCTTGTGGCTGAAGGGTCCAGTTTCTTGTCCACCCCTTCCCCCTCAAAGTATCTGTCTCCGCCAGGCACCGACCTAAAACCTCCCAAACCTTCACATTCTTTCACTTTCTTTGTTCAGCTTCACCAGCCACACACTCAGCATTCCACAGAATAACAGTGACACAAGATGCAGGACATCGAATAAAACTAGCCAGGTTTAAACTCTTCCACTCCTTTATGCTAAAGGATAATGTAATCATGGCAGTCAATCTAGACAGCGCAAAGGGTAGACTGCTAGGAGCCACTTTTGTTGTCCCGGCATGGAAGTCCATTGTTTCAGAGGTGTCTCGTTCACACCTCCTTTGTTGCAGCCTTGATCCAATCTTCCTGCATTCCTCTCCTGAGGGTCTTGTCATTAGCATGGTCCAAACTTCGGTTACACTTAAAGGATTTCATACATTTGACTATTAAAGGAATATAAGAGTTTGAGCTTAACATAGTTCATTAGATGTTGCTGCATCCAGTGTATGAAAATGTGATATTGTAAAGTGCTGGGTGTGTGTGGGGGTGTGAAACTGTGTGTGGGGAGCGTAAGCAACAGAATGGGGGTTGCGGGGGTATTTGTATTTGTTTTTCAGTTTTTTTTTAGAGTATACAGGGACAGTGCATATTAATAAAACAGTTTCCTGAAAATATGCCAAATTATAGCCAATGGCTAATTTGCATCCGTTGTCCCTGTAGCAGGTTGATGTTAGACTGTACAATAGAAAACATATAACTTTAAAATACAGTACAGTTTTGTTGGAATTTATCTTTATATCAATGTTAGAATTTAACTTTAACCCAATGTAAACTCAAATAAGTAATCTGACTCCAATTTGCGACCTTACCCAACTCTCACTCATCCAACAATATGCGCGCTCGTTCTGCAATAGAAAGGTATCAGGAAGCCGGCATTTTCACGCACGAATGGATTTATTCCCAATACACAGATTTCTACATGGCACCTGGATCTCGAGTCCCTCTCAATACAACTCTACACCTCTCATACCACCAGCGAATGTGTTCTACCTCCGAGTTGCCCAGTACTGATTCATACTATACAACATGCAAATGGCACAGACAAAGGTATCCTGGCATGATTCTATTGGCTATGTGTATTGCAGTTAACTTTAGCTCGCTCTCATTGGTCTTTCTCCTCCCGCCGAATCCCGTGGCGACTCCTCCTGCTTGTGCTATCCCCCGATGGCCTCTCCTTCGTCCACTGGTCCCGGAGTCATCTCGTCTCGCTCAGCACCATCTGCTTCTAAAACATTCCATTCATGCACAACCCCCGCAACCAGTTTCGCGCCACCAGTCACACTCTCAGCATTTTACAATATCATATTTTCATACATTGGATGCACCAACATCTAATGAACTATGTTAAGCTCAAACTCTTATATTCCTTTAATAGTCAAAAGTATGAAATCCTTTAAGTGGAACTGAAGTTTAGACCATGCTAATGACCAGACACTCAGGAGAGGAATGCAGGAAGATTAGATCACAGCTGCACCACAGGAGGTGTGAACGAGACCCCTCTGAAACAATGGACTTCCATGCCAGGATCACAAAAGTGGCTCCGAGCAGTCTAACCTTTGTTCAGTTTTAAATTGACTGCCATTTACATTATCCTTTAATCCCTCTCATGACCTCAGACATCTGAGGTCATCACTTGAACACCTTATTTCATTGCTGCACACGAGCTCGACATCACTTGCCATAAAACTAAAACACATCAAACAATTAGTAAAAGAATAAGAATCAGTAGAAAATTTCCTTCCCTCCTTATGGCCTCAGGTCCCCGAGGCCATCTTTCCATACTCACATCCTGGACTCCCGGAGGGCCACGCTACCTCCGCCTCCTGGGGGTCCTTTTGAGGGATCATCATGTACTGACCCCCCGGAGGGAGTGGCCCCAACGTGCGTTCTATTGTCTTAACAGTTAATGATCTGATACATGGAATACAGCAACATCCGCATAACACCATAATAGCGGCAAACACAGCGATAGAAATCAGTACTGATGCAATCAGGCTTTTATATTTACCAAAGATGTTTAACCAGTCAGAATACCAACTGGTGTCCACACCTGAGTGCTCCTTCATTTTGTTACTTAGCGTGCGCAGACCCTCCAATGCCTTGGTAAGGCGACCGTCAGGAGATGTATTGTTGGGAATCAGAGTACAACACTGATCCCCAAAAATACCACACACCCCTCCTCTTTCGGCTAACAACATATCTAAGCTTATTCTGTTCTGGAATGCCATAAGAGACGTGGCAGCCAATTGCTCATGCACTGCCTGGAGTGCTGAGGTGGTAAAATTCGCCAATCGTTGGACATTATAGTGGACATAATTAATCCGGTCCACATTTTTGTTTACTGTAACGAACAGGAAAAGACTCTCCCATCCTGCTGCAATTTGATCCACCAATTTATACTCGTCAGGGATCCCTCTTGGAACTCCAATTGCATCTATATACGTGGGATCTCCTGCATTCAACCATTCTTGCATGTCCCTTCTCTTCCTGTTAAGGAAAGGGATTCTTCCCCATTGTCCAACACCTTCCCACTCCATTTTGGCCATATCTAAGGCTGTCACACTAACTGGCATGATCAGCGTTACCAGGGCGCACTTACCTGAGGCATTGGTGGGACGCCTATAGTACAGCACTTTCTCTCCACACCACAGCCAAACATCATCACGAGCGAGAGGGATTCCTACTGGCAAAGACACATTTTCATTACACCATGACTCCTGGAGATCTCCAATCCCAGGACCCGTCCCATTTAACTTTTAGGCAGGTGAACTTTTGTTTTGCAACTTGGGTGTCAAAAATAGGCTCTTTCTTTT